>NW_028300353.1:0-5000 GCF_049724085.1 Artemia sp. Qi Xiang Cuo
AAATTGTATGTAGCTTGCATAGTTTGATAAATTATTGCTAGTGCTCACCAATGTTCCATTAATAAATACATTAATTTGTTTAAATTGGTTGTGTAGAATACAGTTTTCATGGGAGAGACCATCCCCGGCATTTAGAGTTGTATTATCTGACTTTTTCTTCAACAGACCATTTGAATCACTAAATTTTGACGACAAATCAATGAAATAGTCTTCATTGGAAAATATTTGACATTTTATCTTTTTCGAGAGGGATTGCTGGGGACGAAATTGTTTATAGTTACCATACTTGACACTGACATCAACATTTTCAGCATTGACTAGATTCAATGACAAACTAACTGATGTATATGATTCCCTGTGAGGGAGATATCTCATCTTAAGAGAAAAAATTCTTCCTTGATTTAAGAATCATTGTCTTCTTGTTTTTCTTATTCCGCTTATTAGTCTTCCTTGTTTTAGTCCTCAAAGTCATGGTTGATTTCCTTTCCTTCCTGCCTGGGTGGAGACTGATGAATGAATGATGCGAAGGCATACTTTTCAATCTCTCAACATTTTGTCGAGATTTTAGTTGCTCACCAACGGCTCTTGCTGAAGATCTAATATTTTCCTTAACACTCTCCTTGAAATTCTTGCCCGACCCCCAGTCCATTAGTGTGGAGGCAGCAAAATTTGATGCAGCAGGTACAAGATATTTTCTGGCAGAGTTCCAAATACGAAGTGTTTACAGGAACATACTGAAGATGCTTTATATTATAGTGATGAACAAGCTCATGAGTTGTTTTTCGTTCAAGAACACGTAGGAGGGGGACATTTGAATTACCGACTCTGGATGTTTCCACAAAGGATGCAAAGAGAAATATGCAAGAGTCCGAGGAGAAACCGGAAAGGAGGTTAGCAAAAATAACTTAGGCCATCATGTAAATGTCGCCGGCGTTTTCCCCTTTGATAAGGTTTGGTCTGAAGCCGTGGCCATGTTACGTGTTATTGTTGGGGATTATTATATCAGCTTCTACATTTGAAGTCATGTATATCCTTCCATGCCAAAGTGAATAGATTAGGTAGACAGTCTCGCTCATACACCACGGAATATTCATATTGTTTTTACGAATCAAATCACCCATATTTTCATATTAAATATATTTCAATTTGGCATGTGGATATTCACTAGGTTTAAGTGCTTCAACCCATTCATATTCGATAGAGTTCAACCCTTTCATAGTCCAGTCGAGTGGTATAACTTTTATATCATACGCACGATCCTTTTTCAGGATATCATATGTATATTTTAGAATAAACTTGACAATACCCAATTCCTATGCACCGTCAAATTTTATGGCTGGAGATATTTTTGTCCAAAAATAACTTGTCGTATTCAAGTTATGTTAGAGAGGATCTGAAAAGTTGGACAATAATGTTGCATAAAAATAATGATACATTTTCAAAATCTTTAACAATGATCCAAGAATAAAAATCACAGTTTTATACTAGCCACAGAACAAGTAACTGTTTTTTACTACTGCGAGTACGTGTCTTTAATATCCTTTCAATTTGCTAGATTTCACTTTCATTTTTAACTTTTTGTTGATCATAGTCATAAAACCCGCCAAGGATCTTTTTATCCCTGTCATTACGTAAGCGATAAACTAATGGCTTGTTATGAAGGATTCTCACTACTTTAAAATTTTCTATGGACCACAAGTAATTTCTTTGGTCATAAATATTACTTTCTATATTAATTCCACCATTGTCACCAACTTTGAATATATTTTTCATTTTTTGGACATTCGATTTATTGCAAAATTGTTTAAGGAATGTGATGATCACATCGTGATCAGAAAGATGAAGTTTTTTTGGCGTAGAGTTGCATAATGATCGATGAAGTTGTTGATTATAAATCAACCTGATTTTATTTAGATCATGAATAAAAGACGAACTATTTTTCAATCTGCAATATCTTGAAATTAAAAGTTGAATCGCTCTTATCAATCATTCGACTAATGCAGCTTTCATAAGACTTTGAGCATGATAGAGCAGTGTCGTTAACCTCTCTTGCACTTTTATAACTAGGGGGTTAAAAAACTAACTACCGCGATCAGTTAGAATTTTTTCATATGAATCCTGTTCGAGAATACTGACAATGAGCTGAGCAACTTCAATACTTTTTTTTAATTCCAAGGGAACTAAATATGTATAGCGACTATAAACAGTGAGTGTAAGTAGGATTTACATGTATGGTGTATTGTAAGATCTTTGAAGCTCCTCTAGAGTCAGGATATCGGCATGCATTGTATTCAATGTTTAAAAGGCTTTAGTTTTTCGATATTGATTGGCACAAAGTCTATGATTTCTATGCAGAGTGTAATTTAACTTATTTTGTAGATAGTATTGTAGATTTTTAGTGTGAACACCAGTGAATTTAGAAAGAGTGATGGGGGAACTTAAACTCCCCGCCTCACCAATATTTTCATAAAAACCTTTCAAAACTTCAACCATCTTGAACGTAAACACGTTGTGTAACGTCCGCTACCCTGTTGTATAATGGCTGGCGATGGTGGTGGTGATGGTGACGTTGATCTTGCTTTGTCCTCGCCATCATTGTCAAGTTTCTTCCACTAGGTGTGCTAGTATTTTCCAAGAATGATTTAAAATTTTCTTCTTCTTTTTCTTCATGTTCATATTTTAATGGTGTCGATGTTGTTGTTGATGATGATGATGCATGTTCATTTAATTTCTTGGAATTTGTCTATTGCTAATAAGACTTTGAAGAAGTTTAATGTATTTAGAAAGTTGTGTAGATGAGCGTCAAATGATAGTAGTCCTGCAAGATTTGTTATCATATCATATATTAAATAAAGTAGATTATAGATCTTGCCCTGAATTATAATCCCTTTTTTCATTGCTCTCAACTTGAATATGATCTTGACCACTTTCCAAGAGATAGGCTAGGAGTCGTTTTAATTGTTAAACCTAATAATTGGGGAGTAGATTTCCAAATTTAAATACAATCGAGTCAAATTCTTCCTTTTTTAATTGTGTTCCAGCAGCAGAATCTTAATAATATGATTCTTGTTTGTGATTAATACTATCAGCCGTGACCTTCACATAATAGGGCTTATATTTGTCTACTTAGAGAAGGACATCTTGAAGTAAAAGCAGTTTTTTATCATCCTCAATATTCTCATTGTCAATTAATTTACTCAGATTGTTCTCAAAGTGTTCCACGGTTTAGAGAGCGAGTTCTATTGGAGTCAATGTATAGGACTTTGCCATTCTCTCTCTAGACAAAACTATTTACAAGTCCTGCAATTATTGGCAGTAAAAGTGTGAAAAAGCTACCGCCTGCCTGAAGAAGTCGTTTCTTTTTAAAATTCTTCCCTTTCTTTTTAGAGGCCAATGTATGTACAATGGAACGATTGTTGCTTTGCCCGATGCTTAACTACTTCTGGCAGTTGAACATTACCCTCGGTCAAATTTAAAAAAAATTCAGATATTAGATTAATGAAATCATTGTCAATACCATGTTTGAGTATGGCTTTCCTAAGCGGGGGTTTTGAAGTGCTTAGAACTGAACAGAGATGTCTATTTTCATGTAGTTTCTTCAGTGTCATGATAGCATTTAATAGGTCTTTTTAATGTTCACGGGGAGATATACTGTAATTTCATTGTCGAAAATATCTGTGACTACACGCAGATCCTCGGGTGTATTTTGATTAAGATCCAATAGGATATAGCCGTAGGGTTTATTAGTTGCCTGATTGTACGCTGAGAGCAGAAATTGGGGGGCACCTGGATTGATTTGTTTATTGAGAGTTATTAGCGAGCTAGAATCCCGAACAACTCTGTAGATGATATATTAGGTTCTGTTCAATGCAAGTGTTCGCATACATTTGTTTTGATGAAATAAATTGTGTAGAACAAGAGTAATGGAAATTTTTTTATGATGAGAGCGAACAGTGAACAGTTGCAGAACTTACGTGGAACAGTATTCAATAAATTCTACTAGATCATAGATAATCAACTAAGATTCCTGTTCAATAATGGGGAAAACATCTAGTCCATGCGAAAAGTTTGTCTGTACCAGCCCGGCGGTGCCAACCACTTTTATGTAACTATATGACTCCTGCAAAATACTGTAACAATACTAGATTTTTTTCGGCTTTTCCACAAAAATTTTATCGCAATTTTTAATTATTTTAGTTAAGAGTGTTGTTTTGCCTGACATTGACGGCCCACACAGAAACGATCTGAATGGTGTTTTAAATTGATACATGTTCCGTTCAACAATTCACCTAGACAACTAACTGTAGGCTATAGATGTCTAATGACTAAATAATTTCCCTACTACTACTCCGTTCAAGAATAATAATGAGAAGAAGAAGAAGACGAATAAAGAATCAAATTTTCTTTTATTATATGCATAAAAAAGTAACAGTACTTTAAAAAAATATTACATTGAACATGTAAGCACATTAAACATGAAAAAATACACTTTTTTAATTTATTTATAATAAAAAATGCAACATTTACATAGGCACAGAGAATAAAACACTTAAATAAATAAACTTTTTTTGTTTATTTATTTATAAAAAAAATACAACATTTATTAGAATAAAACACTAGAAATAATATCACTTTTATTTCCAGCATTTGGTATGGGATCCCCCCGGGGGGCGGCCGCTGCGGCGGTCGCGGGGCCCCCTGCGGCGGGCCCGGACCGGGGGTATTAAACACTGAAAATTGATCCGCCTTGCACACACATTGAAAATTTTTTATGATATAGAAAAAAAAGAATTAAAAAGAATTTAAAAACATTCTATTACCCAAAAACCCACTCACTCAATTTATACTTTTTTTTAAATGAATTTAAGTTAATTTTCTAGACCGAGTTGTTTTCTGTGCTCTACACATTCAACTCGGTCTGTAATTAAATAATGACCGTGTGGTAGTACCTTCAAACTATCATCAAGTACACAGGCTTTGTCCGGTATGGCAGACATGAC
>NW_028300354.1:0-2000 GCF_049724085.1 Artemia sp. Qi Xiang Cuo
ACCTTGGTTTCCACATGATTTTCCACACTGATCACTTTAAATTTGGAACTACTTTTGAAATTATCACAAAAAATGAACTATAAAATAAGAAAATCAAATTTCCTTCTTATTTCATAATAACACGCGTGCATGACCAAACACAAGTACTTTCAAATAAAAGTAAAAACGACATAAGAATTTAAACGAACAAAACTATAACATATGTGAGGGGGTTGTCCCCTGCCTCAATACCCCGCTCTTGACGTTGCAGCTTGTCTTCCAATTATTCAAATAACGGTCACAGTCTAGGGGGGAGTGTAAAAAAAATTCTTGATAATTTGATAGTGATGCCCAAAAACTAAACACAGTTTGGAGTTTTAGGGCGGCACATAATCGGGTGAATACCCGCAGCTCCCCCTCCTACAGTTGGTCCGAAATAAATCAAACCTTGGTCGTTTAAATCTGGGAGGGGGGGACATTATCGTCCCCTAATCGTCAGTGATGCCTAAATATGGACTTTTTCGAAACGAAAATTGACCCATTTTGTCAGTTACGGCTATATTTCCTTTAATTAGACTGTTTCTCACAAACCGTCAGTGTCGTAGCTAGGGGGTAGAGGGGACAGCTATACCGGGCAAAGCCTATGAGAAGCACTAAACAGAAGTTTTTTTTGTTACGCTATGATGTAACTTTTCACGGAAGGAGGGCTAAACACGGTACCACGCCTTATGCTAGGTGTGGGGGGGGACTTAAACTGGTAAGGATTAAGAAAATATTTTAATAGAAAAAAGTCGAGACACTAATTTTCTTAATTCGATGAAGCAATAACTTTATTAGTATGCTCTTTGTAGCCGAGAGGACAAAAACGTTTTATAACCTAAATAACAATACATTATCTATCTTGTAATCTAATATTAGAAAAATAGCTTCTAACAATGTTTATCACTGCTTGTACAATAATATTTACTTTTTTTATACCTTGACGCAATCTTAACTTCTTCATGATTGTTATTCGAATAAGTTATGACCGAAAATAAATACAAAGATACTTCAAGATCAATTCATTAACAAGGCATTGTAAAGCAAATACTATAATGACCTGAATAAAAAAATGCAGATATACTACAGAGGGAATATCCCCCCTATATTCTCCCTTTAGATTTTGAAAAATACCTTTTCAGGGGGTACTTTCCTAAGTCTTTTTTATGCTTCCATTGAAGGAAAAATGAAAAAAGACTACCTTTCGACCCCCCCCCCACCTAGATACTTCAAATTTCATTTTGCCTTACCCCCTAAATGTTCGTGAATAAATCAGGCTGCTGACTTTGCCCAAAAATACTGTCCCCTTTACCCCCCTAACCACGCCACTGGCTGTTAGTGAGTAAACAGGATAATAAAATAAAATACCACGGAAACTGCAAATTTTGTCAGTTTGTTTATAAATATGCCATATTAACGCATCGATAAAATAAATAGGGGATGCCACTGTCCCCCCCCCCCAATATTTTGCCGGCGTATATATTGAAAAAAACATTTTTGGGGAAAAGGGGTTAAAGAAGATTTTCTCATAATTGAACTTGATGTGAATATAAGAGACTGTTGCCCAAAGACGGGTTTTCTGACCAATGCACTCCGTGTGGAAGAAGTTATAGTAGAAACCTCGAAAGAAGCTCATTCAATTAGAAATCAAAAGTTCTAGTGCCCATTTTAAGAATCAAAAGTGATTAGAGGGCAACAAGACCCCTCCCCCCTCCGTCCATCATTTCCCCAAGCATATCCAATAAAAATTTTGACACTGCATTTTGTTCAACACAGGTGACAAGCCCAGTAATTATGTTTGTAAATGAAATGCTCCTATGAACCAAAACCCATACCCTTTGGTTTATAATTTTTAGGTAAAATATCCTTGCAATCGAGGAAAGTTTTTTTTTTACTTAATCTCTGATAACGATGATAAGCTAAATGTTTATACAGACCCCGGTGATAGGTTCTGGTGGGGGGAATGCCGAAACCCGCAGGAG
>NW_028300355.1:0-5000 GCF_049724085.1 Artemia sp. Qi Xiang Cuo
TCTTGGCTTTTTCTCCAATTAGCCATGGATTGATGGCAACTTGATTTTAATTCAAAAATCTTGTGCAATTTATGAAATGGGGTAAACACCCTCAAATCATGATCTGATATTCAAGAAAATCCTACCATCAGATTCAGCATATCAAGGAACCCTACTGTGGAGGTTTCAAGATTTTCTGGCGGAGAGGGAGGGTGTTACGTGGGGTATCTTTCCGCTGAGGAGTTTTTCTTAGGGGGATGGAACTATGCATGAAAGATGAGCCAGAATTCCCAGTATTATTAAAAAAAATGATCAGAAACTTAAAAAAAAAAAATCAAACTGAAAGTAAGAAGAAACATCAAATAGTTCGTGGTAGTGAACTGTAAGTAAGGAGCGACTTACTCAATAGCAATTGAAACTGTAAAAAACGGAATTTTGATACCAAGAGATACATAAAAAATTGGATTTTTATGCTGATTTCAAATATAAGTTCCATTAAATTTAGTGTTACCCATCAAAAGTTTCGAGCCTGAGCTGTGCCTCTCATTCACACTATTTGTCTTCGCTTTTCTCATATTAGCCATAAATTGATGGCAACTTGATTTTAATCCAAATATCTTGTCTCATTTTTGAAAATAGGGTAAACAGCCTCAAATCACAAAGTGATCTTCAAGAAAATCATACCATCAAATTCCGTATACCAGAGAACTCTACTGTGGAGGTTTCAAGCTTTTCCAGTGGAGGGGGCGTGGGGGATCCCTCCATTCAAGAGTTTTTTGTGAGGGAATGGATATTTGCAAGATGTAGGAGCTGGATTTCCCAGTATAATTTGAAAAATGATAAGAAACTAAATAAAAAAATTAAAAATTCAAATTTAAAGTAAGAAGGAACATCAAGCAATTCGTGGTAACGAACTGTGAGTAAGGAGCGACCCGGTTTAATAGTAATTGAAACTCTAATAACAGAATTTTGATATCAATAGATACATTAAAAAAATTGATTTTTATGCTGATTTCAAATATATAAGTTTCATCAAATTTTGTCTTACCCATCAAAGGTTACGATACTGAGAAAATTTGCCTTATTTTTGAAAAAAAGGGAGAAACAGCCCACACAGTCATAGAATCTTAATGAAAATCACACCATCAGATTCAGTGTATCAGAGAACCCTACTGTACAGGTTTCAAGCTCCTATCTGCAAGAATGTAGAATCTTGGATTTTTTTTCCCCCGCAGAAAGATCATGGATACTTGTTTATTATTTTTTTCCAGTGGGGATCGTATCGACCCGGTGTTCCTAGAATATCGCGAGAGGGCTCGTCCAAACGGAAATTAAAAGTTCTAGTGCCCTTTTCAAGTAACCAAAAAAAACTGGTGGGTTTTTTGGTCACTCCTACGCCAATTTTTTCCCAAATTCACCCAATCAAAATTTTGTTCAGCATAGTAGAAAAATCTGATAACTATGTCTTTGATGATAATTTTGTCCCCAACAGTCCCAAGGACAATGACTGCAAGTTAGGAACTTTGCCAATTGTTTACATATAGTATCGGCTATTGGAAAGTATACAGAGGTTTCCAGGAGGGGGAGGCTAGTATGATCTGGGGGGGGGTCGGGGGGAGATTACATGGAAGAATCTTTCCACGGAGGAATTTTTCATGGGGGAAGAAAATTTTCCATGAAGGGGAAACGGATTTCCCCGTAGTATTTAAAAAAAGATCAGAAATGAAATTTATAGCAAGTTTTTTTCAACTGAAAGTAAGGAGCAACATTAAACTTAAAAAGAACAGAAATTATTACGTATATGATGGGGGTTTACCCCATTGTCAGTACCTTGCTCTTGACGGTAAAGTTTTTTGAACTTTTAAAAGAGCTACTTATTCTAGTTAAACGGCCTTTGAGAGTAGAGTAGTACCTACCATTTCTACCAGACTATGTACCAAAAACCGGTTCTTCTAGTAGGTAAACAGGTCATCACACTCTTAAAAGGAATACTCATGTTTTTTTTATTATGACATCGATTTTTTGTGTGTCACTCGATTACAGAAAGTTGGCGGTTTGTCCAATATAATAACTTGATTGGTCGGTTTTCTAAAAAAAAAAAAACTTGTCATGCTACAATGTACTTAATTTAAAAAAAACCCGATATAATGTCCCGACATTGCATTCCAATTTTCATTATGCATTAAGACATTGTTTATAGTACACAATATATTTTTAACTTTTGAAAAAAATGGATTTTTAAATATTCTATTTGAGTACACTTTTCATTATTTTATTTCCCCCCAAAAAAAAAAATTAATAAAAATGTTTTACTATTAAAATCAAATTTAAGTTGGCCAGCCCCCCTCCCCGCCCACAACACAAAATATTAATACTATGACAACTGGAGTCGATAGAAATGTCAAAGCACGCTTTTTTTCTATTATGTAAATAAAATCTATCCATCATAGGTATGTTTACAAGTTTTAATGTTTTGAAAAAACAGTTCATTATCATTCAGAAATAAAGCTTTTTCCTAACATGATGTATTTTTCTGCTTTGAATGAAAAGCTTGCGTGTTACAACGAGTGTGAGAGTTTTGGGGGGGGGGGATAAATTTCACAGGCTCGGGCTATACACGGGGCGGGTCTACTTCCGAGTTCCCGGCGCAGGACTTTGGGAAAAAAATGAGTGTGGGAGGGGGGGCCTAGAGGCCCTCCATTTTTTTTTGGGTTACTTAAAAAGGACGTTAGAACTTTTAATTTCCGTTCGAATGAGGCTCCAGGTAGGAGCTTTTAACTTCTATAGTAGGTTTCTTTGATGATGTGATTTTCATTAAAGTTCTATGAGTTTTAGAGGGTGTTTTCCCCCTTTTTTCGAAAACAAGGCAAATTTTTCTCAGGCGCGTAACTTTTGACCGCTATAGCTAAACTTGATGAAACTGATATATTTGAAATCGTGTAATTACTTCTTTAGTTTACGAGATTTGCGAATTTTTTGAACAGAAATTATTCCGTATATGAATAGCTTTACTTTAATTTTTCCAAGGTAAAAAAAAAAATGCAAAGAAACGTACCAAAACTTTTTTTTGTCAAAACTGTTCATGAACGTTCTTTTTCAGTTAAAAAAAAATATATATTTATCAACTTTTCGTGTTTGATACTATGGAATTGAATGCCTAACGCCCTCCGTTAATATTCTGAATAAGTAAGAATTAAATTGCGTTATTTTTTCAACTTTTGGGGGTTTGATATTAAAGGGGTAGTACCCTCCCGTAAGCTAAATAGTTTGAAAACTGAAAATGATTTTTGTATTTTAGAATGCTGTTTATCAATCATCGGAGCTTCTTCTTTGTGATGCTAGCATCGATTCTACAGATTGTATTATGGAATTTCATTACACTGAGGATGGGCTCTCATATACTTCAGATGATTTGGTGAGGAGGGGGCCTTCAGGTCGGCTCTGTGTCGAAGATGACGAGCAGTTATATTATGACATGCCCCCACTGGTGAATATAGTGATAGTAGAAAATAGTGCTGATGATGATGATGTTCAAGTAATTGAGCCTGACATTGTGTATTTAAAGAGTATTATAAATATTGATTTAACCAATAAATAAAGGATTAGAATAATGATTTTATTTAAATAGCATGGACAAAAAAAATGAAATGGATGATTTCTTAAGAAGAAGAAATACATTACATAGCTAACTTCTATTATTTTTCATCTTTTGATAGAAAACTTGGATGTGGACTTATAACCCCCCCCCCCCCCCTGCTCACAGAAGTGGAAGAGTGAAGGGGCTCTGAGTCTTCCCCTTGAGGCAGATTCTGAGTATTTTCGGTTTTACCTCCAAAATTGACCCCCTCCCTCGCCTGTCCCCCTTAGAACACTTAATTATTCGAATTGTAAGAAGGAACTGAACACATATCACTACATGTTTATAAATTATACACCTTTAATAAATCAAATGATATTAACATTTTAATTACTAAATATCAATATATCTATATTAAACTAACAATGCACAGTCACTTGTATTTTTCAGTAAAGTGCAAATTTTGTTCTGGCCTTGGGAAGGCATAGGGGTTTCGCGCCCAACTTATGTTAATTTCTGCTCGTTTTGAAGTTGACTCGATTAATTATTGTAATTTCTGTTCATTTTGGGTTTCATTTATTTATCGATGTTGATTTGTGGCAGTTTCACGATTGGTAGATTATTTGATGTTATTTTTGCTAATTTTTTGTTTAATGGAGTTTTTTACTTTTGTTTGAAAAAATTATTTTATGGAAAAAGTGTTTTTTTTTTTATTTTTTCTAATTAATAAAGAAAATCATTTAGTGTTAACAACTTATTTTTTTGCAAGGAATTTCACCCTTGTAATGAAACCCAGAAAGCGTTTCAAAAAAAATTCTTCCCTGGATTTGCCATAAATTCGCTGCTTACGCTGAATAACCAAGTAAGCAAATATATCGAAGAAAAGAAGACACCTGTAAGGGTATTTCAATCCTTTACGTACACGTAAAGGAACCAAAAGCTTCCTCAAAAAAGAGAATTTTCTAGAATGGTGCAAAGGTCAACTGGACTCAGAAATACTAAGCTTTAATAGCGTGAATCGTGATTCAAAAAACTCCGGCTTGCTACAGGATTAATTAATAATAGGACCATAACCCAATAAGTTTTATCAAATAGTTCATAGTGTTAAATTGTAAGGAAGGAGCGACTTAGCCCAATTGTAACCAAAACTCAAAAATGGAATTTTGATAACAATTGACAAGAATTGGGTTTTGTATGCAGATTGCAAATATATAAATTTCATTACGTTTAATATCATGCCATCAAATGCTCCAAGCCTCAGAAGAAAAAGGGATTTTGAAAACAGGGAGCCTGATTTTCGAAAAAGGGGGGGGAAACACCCCCCCAAAAAGTCAATAAATCTGAATGTAAAGATCAATTACATAATTAAATAAATAAATAAAAAAAAAAAACTTGCGAATATTTTCATTCTAACTTAACTTGTAGGAAATAATCGAGTCAAACT
>NW_028300356.1:0-5000 GCF_049724085.1 Artemia sp. Qi Xiang Cuo
TTCCCGTCGTTTACTGCTGTAATGACATCAGAGTTTTGGATATCAAGTTTGCCATCATCACGGTGGCCACGAAGGGGGATATTCTGTGCCCCGCAAAGCTTGACAGTTTCAACAACGCTTCTCAAGAGTGCACGGTTCTGCTGTATTTGCTTAACTCTTTCACAGTCCAGAGCATTCCTGATATCTTGATCTTGACTACCGCGCTGAAACGTTGTTAGCAGCGCGGCAGCTATGTCCTTGCAGTATTTGTGAAACTGTGCTTCACCATGGTTTGTCAGCGCACCATCTTTCCCGGTCAGTTTCGACTAGTCTTTTAGCGGTTTCAAGACCAACTTTCCCATTTTTTGCCCTCCGCCGCCTCCAGATAAAGCCGACCATCCTCCTCCGCTTTCGTTGGTCCTCATCAAAACACAAACACTGCACCAAAGGCCTTCGTGGTCTGGATGACGACTCACTGCGAGCCAAGGATACCGGTTAAGATGTTCGGTATTCAAGCGACGCTTGACTTCGCCACCTTTTCTCTTTTGTGTCGAGACTGGAAGATCAGATTGGCTCTTCGGCTTCCACCTTTCGTTCATAAAAAACATAATTTCGCCAGAAGACAACTGATTTCGCTCTTTCAGCGCTACTGCAATACCAAAGTCATTCGACGGCGTGAAGTCAGTTTCAGGCGAAAAAATAGCGCTGTGATTCTGCTGCGGGTGCGGGGACTGTGAAATCAGTGTTGGGCTATGTACCACCAAGGTTTGAGTACTGCTTCTTGATCCTTCAGTCAGCTGATCAGTGTGTGTCGTTTCGCCGAAGTTTGTTATGAAGGCCGTCTGTGAAGTGGACGGAGTTGTTGGTGACAGTTCGTTCTCCTGGCTGAATGCGTTTTTGTGCATTCCGACCGTCGACTCAGAGTGGGCATCAGAAGTTGCCGTCGTCTCAACATCTAACAAAAAAAGTTTCTCTTTTAAAGTTTGCACAAGATATTTATTGTAAACGTATATACACTTTGTATAATGGCTTGCTTTAGTAGATTTAACTCTCAACATGGTGAAGGCAGAATTGGAACTAAATTTGAAAATAAACTGAATCAGCAACATTAACTTTAAACTCCCCCAACAATCTTGAACTTTCATACCCCAAAACTATTTCTAGGAAACCCGGACTTTAAAATAAAATACCACCCTAAACATCACTAATTTAATTTGCAACCCCAAGAACTGATCCCCGACATATGCTAACAAATATTTTTCAAGAGCTGAAACCCGAAACAATTATCACCAAAGTTTACAAGGCTAAAGAGAGAGCTTTAACTGCAAGAATTTGAAAGATAATTTCAGAGCTGACACAGTGTGTCGGTAAAAATACTGCTTTAAGCCAATATCATAACCGTCAGGCGAGACGAGTGGGCTGGTAAAAATCAGGTCAAACGCTTCGGACAAATTGCATACGAAGAACACTGTACAAGAGGGACCGTATGCAATATATAACAACAAAAGCAGCTGGTACACGATGAAGCTTGACGAATGAGCCTTATCAGGAAAGCTATCCGAAACTGGGCTAAAGCTAGAAATTAGAAGTGTTGATACCCACTTTAAACGACACTCCTTCCTTATTGTTCTATCTTTAAAAGCTTACCTTTAATCTGATGTTTCTTGGCAAAATAATCAGAGATGTCCCTCGATCCTTTACGGCTTTCCGCCATCATTCTGTGTTTCTTCTCTGTTCTATATTCATGCCCTGATTTTTTTTTCCGATCCATTTTAAATGCGTTTCCGTCTAACTGGTCTAACACACGGAGCGAAAATACTCCGAAGGAAGTGGCAGGGTCGCTCGCGCCTAGCCTCCCGCCGGTTGGATCTAACCACCCACGCAACTCCCCAAAGACATGCGTTTCTCGTAAGCATTCACAAAATGTTTTGCTCGTTTAGCACGTCCCAAAAATAAACCCAATAATAATGATTCGTGCAGTGTCGGATTTGAACTTTAGATAATGTGATAAAATGAAAGTAAAAAATGACGGCGTATCCGATTTTTTTTTTTTTAGCGTCGGCCTTAGTTGAATCATTCACAAAAAAGGGTCGTTTGCACGATGGATGAGAGGGCGCCAGAAAATCTTTGGTGGGGGGCCCAGGGCCCCCCCCTGGATCCGCCGCTGACTAACTGTAGATCATACTTGTCCATTGAATAAGTAGTAGTAATTTTTTCTTAGATCTATCTAGTACAAGAACAACAAAAACAATATTTCATTCATTTATTCGACATAAAAACTGTATTTGTTCAACAAGAACAACATTTATTGACATAAAAACACTTGTTCAAACATGAACAACATTTATTATAAAAAAAACACTTCTGTTCAAACATGAAGAACAACATTTAGTAAGATAAAAAAAACACTTCTGTTCAAACACGAAGAACAATATTTATTATCAAAACACTTTTTGTTCATCAAGAACAACGACACTCTATGTACAACACTTATTGTCATAAAAAAAACTTTTTGTTCAGCAAGAACACACTTTTTGTACAACCTCACTTTTTGTACATTAGCACTTTTTGCAAAACACTTGAAAAACATGAATTTGACCTTAAAATAGCACAGTTGAACATTATGAATTTAATACCCTCCACCCTCCGGGGAGCCGCGGGCCAAAAGCCAACTGCGGGTGGGACCCCCCCCCCCAGGAACCCCGGGCGGAAAGCCGGCCGCGGGCGGGACCCCCCACCCCCCGTGATCGCTGTGGAAAAAACTGCATACAATAGTCGTCGTCACTGCTGCTGCTACAGGTTAGAGTATTTAATTCATGAAAGGTTTAGGTTTGGTTGGGTTAGGGTTGGGTTAATTTATGAAAGCTTAGGTTAGGTTAATTTATCCAGACCAAGTTGATAGTCTATGCATTCAACCCGGTCTGAAATACGGTAGTGGCCATGGGGCAGTACATTTACACCATTCTCGAGCACAAAGACTTTGTCGGATATACATGACATTGCATTCTTTTTCCCACTCTTACAGTATACTTTTTGTATTGTAGAGAGCGAATTGCAAGCACTTGTGCTCTCGGCACTAGGCTGCTCTCTAAACAGTCTCTGTACACACTCATGTTGAAATTGTTCTTTACAAAATGTGTAGGCACCCCTTTACACACCTGCTTTATATCCCTGTTATGAGTTTCCACGCAATATACTTTAGGACCCGGGAACACCCCCTTGGATATCAAATCACTCCCTGTCTCTGATTTTAACATTAGTAGTTGGTTGGGGGCTTGACGTTTCACCAACTTGAGGTAGAGGTACGGATTCCAGTTGGTGAAGTGCATCCGTGAGCTGATGTGTTCCCCATTTTCTAAATCCCCCAATAAGTCCTCGGTTTTAACTTTTAACAGCAGAGAATCTGTATCCCCATAGTAAACTTGAACCTCCCCCTCCCGTGGCCATTGCACCTTGCACACATTGTAAAAGAACGACAACATGAGCTTTTTGGAAATTTCCAGTACTGAACTACCTCCTGCAATATTCTTGTTCAGTACCACATTTCTCTTTTTCCTGTGTAGAAGAACCATGCTTGTCTCTATGCTCGTGAACGATGTAAAATTGGGGTCGGTAATAATTCGTGCCCACTCTTGAGGGTCAGTCATGACGTCGCAACGAGATCTGTTCCGTTCGCTTTTACACATTTTGCCAAACGCTGAATTTAGAATGAGCTTGTACATTTCCTTCTCTACTTTAGTGTTTGCCCGAGAGCGTTTATCAACAAAGGTATCGATACACGTCTTTAAGTGGGGTTTTTTATTGAATTGCAGGACCCTATGTATTTTAGTGATCTTGAAACCTTTGTTCACCATCCAGTGCAGGAGCACATGGTATACAACGATATTCTCTTTAGGGTTCAGGTCTGCAATCAGTTTTTGCTTAGAGGGGGTCCAATGCATCCCCATATCCACAACCAATGATCAATTGTAGGGACTCAGTGAGTCCCTAGTCACTGGTCGATTGATACAGGGAAAAACAAAATCTCTGACTGAATCATGAAGCGCCAATGGAATGTAACCATCAATTTCAAAGATTCATCCTTGTGGCCCATTGTCCTCAACGGTGTTAATGTCGGGGAACTCACAAGGATTCTCAAGCCATTTATAGTTCCCACACGGCAAAGAGTATTGAGACATTGTCAAAGCGTACAATGAGTTAATGTCCAAGAAAACTGCATTTGACTATGCACCGGTGTTGTTTTGTCCGCTTGGATCTGTTGACAAAACGCGATCCCCATGAAAAACGTACCCACCCCTCATTGATCTTTCTACAAAAAGGTGTTGATCTACATCAGTTATTAAGCCTATTTCCTCCCTACTAATTTTTAAAATCAAGTCCATCACCAAATGTGGTGTGGAAAAATAATATCCTGTATCTTGTCCAAACTCTGAATAGATTTGATATGTGTTCTTACAGATACTATCTAACAGAGTTAAAATGTCACAGGTCAAGTACAGTCTACAATAATCTCACCCATTTTCACTATCCCCCTTAGACCACACCTTCATGGTAAATTCATAGTCCTTGGTAGTGCATTCACTGTTGGTGAGTGAATTATAGAAAGCTTCAGTTGGAGGTAGTTTCACCTCGCTTAAGTGAGCACAAAGGAGGATAAAAATATATTACAGACAACTATTGATTCGCTACTATCCAATAACTGCTAATATACTGTATCTTCAGGCATAACAACATAACTCAATTCATGACTAAATTTCTCCCTTATGCGAGGTTTCGTCATGGCTAAGAACCTTTTGTGGTCGTTTATCTTTTTAAGTTGCGTGTTGACATGGTCATCGCTCCATTTCGGGGGTGTTGTCCTTATTCTAAACAGTCTGTCGACTGCCAGAGAAGATTACATTTTCACACTACCTACCCTGCGACTATAATTAGGCATTGTATTGATAATTAAGTTGATTTAGATATTGGTGGTGTTTGTCCGTGTCCAGGGGTTTTTCCTCTCAATCTACATTGATTCGTTT
>NW_028300357.1:0-5000 GCF_049724085.1 Artemia sp. Qi Xiang Cuo
TTCCCCTTCATTGGACGGTGAATATGGGACCAATGCACCAACCTATAAATGAAAAATAGCTTAAGATAATCTAAGATATGACATAGAAGGCGCCAATTTGTTCGTTTATTTTCAATTTTTTTTTTTTTTTTTGTGGCGCATCCTGCGGCACATCCTGCGGCGCATCCCTGCGGCACATCCCTGCGGCGCATCCCTGCGGTGCTTCTCGGACCTGTAGTGCATCCCATGGCACACCCCCACAGCTCTTCCCAGTCTCCTTTACATAATGCCCATCAAAATTTTTCTCTAATTCTCACACGAGTGTTCCAGGATTGAACCGTTAACTCGCTTTCCCCCTCACTAAAATCTTTGGCACGATAGAAATATTCAGTGTAAATTAGAACACCAATATGTGGCAAAAGGAATAATCTCTCTTAAAACTATGTGAATGGAATAGAGTTTCAAAGGCGGTGAGTATTAGCAGTAAATGACTGCGCTTTTTAAGTGACCAAAAAGATTCGAGGGCAACTATGCCCCCCCCCCTTTTCAGCGATATCCTATATTGCTATCATTATTTTTGGGGGTATAACTTGTCCCACTCTTACATAGAATTCCAAGTTCTCAAAGATCTAACGCTAATTTGCAAACAATTCACAGCTATTAGTCATTGTCAAACAACAGAATTACGTAAAAGCATTGAAAGCCTAGACTTGGCGGTCAAACCATCGCTAATGATAGAACAGGAAAAGGGGATGAAACAGATCTATTTATATGCTTGTGCGGAGCTTTAAGCCAAAGATTAAAGCAAGATAGTATTCAATTGTGAACGGAATAGCATTTTGAGTTTCAATGGTATCTAAGGTATATGTGAAGCGATAGCAACAGAGAAAAGAGCGGTTTCTTAGCAAAAAATTACATTTAGATATGTAATAGGGGTTAATATCTCGCTGCGATAAGTTTATATTGGGATTGAAAAAGACTAAAACATTGGAAGAAATAGATAGGTAGGAAAAAAATGCTTACATTTGCATAATCCGTCTGGGCTTGGGTATCCGAAG
Organism: Artemia sp. Qi Xiang Cuo; assembly: GCF_049724085.1. NCBI lineage: Eukaryota > Metazoa > Arthropoda > Branchiopoda > Anostraca > Artemiidae > Artemia > Artemia sp. Qi Xiang Cuo. Next base: position 1,038 of record NW_028300357.1, read on the forward strand.
GACCAGGTAGTGCTTGTTGGAGGGTAACCTCCTGACCTAGCGTAGATGAGGCAGCTATTAGAGGTCCAGGTACCTTGTGTTGGAGGGTGGGGGGAGTGTTGATTTTAATTTCATGTGTAGATTGGCCAGCAATGTCATATGGCGGTGCAGTCGGGACAGCTCCTGAGACCCTTGAAAAAGATTGCATAGGTGGAGCTTTGACAGTGTAGCTATTTGCCCACTCTCTCTTTGGTTTTCTGAGAGGTTGCATTGGGTCAAGTAGCTTGGAGCTAGGGGATTTTGGCCAGCGACCATATTGCATGACAGTAGCCTTCGCAGGGGGCACATTATTAACCCTTGCTTTCTTAGTGGGTGGCGGCGAGGAGCACTCTTCGCTATTGGCGCCACCCATAGCTCTCATTGATGTAGGGACCGCAAATTCTTCATAATTTGACTTAAAGAAGAGAAAAAAAAATTAGTATCAAAATAATTTCTTCCTTTTTAAAGAAAGGAAATTATTAACCATAATTTTGTTTAGAGAAGTATTTATCGCATTTTAATAAAGCAAAAAACCCATATTCTCTCCCCCCTAGATTTAGGAAAATTAACTCACCCAATGTCTACCCTCTCATTGAGTTAATCTTGCGTTTTATTCAAGCGAAATGTAGATCAATAAAGAATATATCTTACTACCTTTTATTCAAATGTTATAGCTAAAATCACTAAATGTCGAAGAAGCAATTAAGGTAAGAAACAATTATCTTTTCTATTTTGTCACTAATAAAAGTGCTAACCCCCTCCCCAACAAAAATCCTGGATTTGCGCCCGGGAATATAAAAGAAACTTTATTGAAAGCTTGAAAAAAATTAAAAACATATTTAGAGACGCATCGCATATATTTACACATTAGTTTTCTTGTCAATGGGTGTACATGTCTACACACCGAATCCCCCCTTACTTTTAATGCGAAGAAATAGTTTGTTTTTACTTTACAATGATGGCGGTAGAATTGAAGGCATTGACCTCCCCCTTTACGTAATTTACTTTACAACGAAGCTGTTAGAAGCGATGTGTTGCCCCCCTCCCTTTTTACGTAATTTACTTTACAGCGAAGCTGTTAGAAGCGAAGTATTTCCCCCCTCCCTTTTACATAATTTACTTTACAGCAAAGCTGTTAGAAGCGATGTATTGCCCTCCCCCTTTTACATAATTTACTTTACAGAGAAGCTGTTAGAAGCGTTGTATTGCCCCACGCCCGTTTACCTAATTTACTTTACAGATAAGCAGTTAGAAGCGATGTATTGACTTCCCCCGTGTAAATAATGTTCTAAATATATTGTTAGACCTTAATTTGAAAATAATCTATTTCACTTTTCCAAAATAGTGCATTACATATTATTGCTTAAAACTGTTTTAATTTGACAATCAAAACAAAACCTTTGGCTAGACCGCTATCGTAAGCAAAACCGGAAGAGGCGTGACAAAGTAATTATAACCTTGCGCGGAGAGCTTATGTCAAAACATAGTGGGGTAATAGCTAAGACATAGACAGAAGTTGATTAGGTTTTGAGTGTAAAAGAATATATTTACGTTTTGCATTGAGTATAAAGATTGTATGGTTTGTTGGGGGGGGGGGGGGGCTTGAGGGTAAAGGAATATATTTACGTTTTGCATTGAGTATAAAGATTGTATGGTTTGTTGGGAGGGGGGTTTGAGGGTAAAGGAATATATTTACGTTTTGCATTGAGTATAAAGATTGTATGGTTTGTTGGGGGGGGGGGGTTTGAGGGTAAAGGAATATATTTACGTTTTGCATTGAGTATAAAGATTGTATGGTTTGTTGTGGGGGGAGTTTTGAGGGTAAAGGAATATATTTACGTTTTACATTGAGTATAAAGATTGTATGGTGGTTAGGTTTGTTGTGGGGGGGGGGGGTTTGAGGGTAAAGGAATATATTTACGTTTTACATTGAGTATAAAGATTGTATGGTGGTTAGGTTTGTTGGAGGGGGGGGGGTTGAGGGTAAAGGAATATATTTACGTTTTACATTGAGTATAAAGATTGTATGGTGGTTAGGTTTGTTGTGGGGGGGGGGGTACTTATTTAAAGATAATAGAGGGTTATCAAGGAAAATTAGTTTGAAAATAAAAATGTACTTACATTGCTTATTGCGGCTGCCAAGGCCACAAGCTAATCAATTATGTCAATTTTTCTATCCATTGTCTCACAATACTTTCTGATAATTTAATCACATTGCATGCCCGTTATATACGAAATCTCAAGGTCAAATTGTTATGTAAACAAAGTCCTCTGATTGGTTGAGAAGGAAACATGGGATCTAGCTGTTTCCCGGGAACTCATAACATTTGGCTTGAACAACAACAACAAATACTGTTTCCCGGGAACTCATAACATCTGCATCGATCAACAACAAGAAGGGAGTGACAAAGTTCCTGTTTTTCCATTCTCACTGACAAAGACCATAAAACATCAAATAAATCGATCAACACACATAACCATCCATGAAAACAGACATAAATGTGACAAAATTCCTGGTTTTCAAATTCACACTGACAAAAACCATAAAACCATCAATAAATGTGACAAAATTCCTGTTTTTAAAATTCTCACTGACAAAAACCATAAACCACGTGGTTCGCGTCGGAGTAGCGCCCCCCCCCCCCTTCTACTACTTCTACCTTAGGGTTCTCTTATATTTGAATACATTGAAACATTGTATATAGATTGAAAAGAGATACATTAGCATTTGAAATGGCGGAAAATAAAGTTCCTCAGTGCACTTGCCAGTAATCCCCCAAGAAATTTCCTGGCGAGGGTCATCATTTTATTTTATTTTTTTGTTTCATTGAATACAGAAAAAAAGCCATAGTCTTGTCGCAATAAATGATGGCTCATGATGGCTATTATCAAATGCTAATTTGATAATAGCCCATTATGGTCAACAAGTAGTTAGGGGCGGGTTTGTCAAGGGACGGTTAGCAAGAACGGCCACAGTAGAGGGACTTTCCCCTCTAATCACTTTCCACCTTAAAAACACAATATAATTTTAAATTTCCAGTCGTGCAAACCCTGTCTGATATTTCTACTATTACCTCTTGCATATGAAGTTGCCTTTTCACCTTATTACTGGTAGGCATGTGAATATAATATTTAATGCTATTTATGGGAGGGACACTATTACCCTCGTCCCCCAGCATTAATAATAAAAGTGTAGACAAAAAATACTCCTGGGAATCAAAAGAGACTAGTTATCAATTTATACCCTCCCCCTTCCGAAAACTCATCCTATATTTATCTAAAGGCTGAATAAGAGTTAATAATGACCATTTTAACCGTGTATCTTGTATGTACAACATGAATCTTCAGGAACGAGTGCCCTATCATGCAGCATTATTTCCTCTGCAATTGGGAAGCTCGCTATATAGTTTTTGATATTTTTGGACCGATTGGCTGACTCAGAATTTTTAACCGATTATTACTGACAGAAGAATAGAATTCATATTGTTGCTTTAAATTGTTAGTGGCGTTCGAATTATAGGCAGTGAAACTTACGGGGACAGCTGAGGACGAAAGTAGTATTCCTATAATACCTTTAGACACATCCCTAGCAAGATTTTAAACACATCCCTGTTTACCGGTGGCCGGCGTTTACCCCCGGTCATTACCCCCATGAAATACCCCTCCGCAGGAAATACACCCCCGGATAATACCCCCCTCACCTCGGAATATACTCCCCGCGGAAAATACTCCTCCAGGAAAATACCCCCCCGCGGAAAATCCCCCCCCGTGGAAAATAAGGCTTTCCTAATTTGAGAATTTTATTTGAGTTTTACTTTTTAATTTCCATAGGGGGAAGGAATTTTGGTACTTGTGTATTATGCGCCACTGACTCAAGTTTACACTGTGTAAAATTCGAGAAAACACCGGGTTTTTCGTTAGTTTCTCCGTTACTGTAGAATTAAA
>NW_028300357.1:15000-160001 GCF_049724085.1 Artemia sp. Qi Xiang Cuo
GGGGGACAGTTGGGGGCCTGGGGGACATTTGGGGACCGGTGGAGGGCCTTTGGGGCACAGGGAGGGCCTTTGGGGCACAGGGAGGGCCTTTGGGGGTCCGGGGGGCAGTTGGGGGCCTGGGGGGCCTTTGGGACCCCTTTGGTCCTTTGGGAGCTCGATGGGCCTTTGGGGGGCCCGGGGATGGCCTTTGGGGGTCTGGGTGGGCCTCTGGGGGCGCCGGTGGCCCTTTGGGAGCTTGGGGGGCCTTTGAGGGTCCGGGGGACAGTTGGGGGCCTGGGGGACATTTGGGGACCGGTGGAGGGCCTTTGGGAGCTTGGGGGGCTTTTGAGGACCGGGGGCTTCCTTCGGGGTTGGGGTAGGAGGATTGGAACCCTTTGGGGTTGGGTTAGAGGACCTCACAACACTGTTCAAATGAAACTTGTGTATTATAACGATTCCTCTTTTTCCCTTTCCTTAGCACTTTTCAACGAAACTTTAAAAAAACTCAAATAAAAGTTTCAAATTTAGAAACATTATTTTCCACAGGGGTGAAGGTTTATTCCGCGAGGGTATTTTCTAAGGGAAGGGTATTTTCTGCGGGGGTTACTTTTCTTGGGGGATATTTTTCATGGGAGCACCGGGGGGATTATCTGAGCTGGGGCATTTTCCTGGGGTTTAACCCCCCCCCCATTCAATATATTCATTTAGGATATTTTCCAGGTGGGTACTTTCCAGGTGGGTATTTTCCGGGGGGGGGGTATTTTCCGGGCTATATTTTCAGCGGAGGCTGTTTTCCATCGGTAATATTTTCCGGGGGGGGGAGTATTTTTCGGGGGGTATTTTCCATGGGGGTATTTTCTGTGGGGGATATTTTCCGGGGGTTATTTTCCGCAGGGGGTATTTTCTGGGGTGGGGGGTATTTTCCGGAGGGATAATCTCCGAGGGGGGGGGTAAATGCCTACAACCATTTTAAACACATAACTAGCAGGAATTTAAACTCAACCCTAGTTTTAAAGTCACGCATAGTTTTAAATGCATCTCTATATAGCCGGCCAGCAGGTGTGTGTTACCTCATAGGACTGTTTTCTAAGAATGCAGGTGTTGCATCAATGTTTACATTCGATTGCTAGGTAAAAGGGATGACGCAATCTTGCTTCAGTATTAGAAAAAACTACATTACCCTGAGATTTTTCTTGAAAACCTACTTCAGTATTAGAAAATCCATGATTCTCCATTAAAACCTAGGGGGAAAACCTTCAGGGGCTTCTTTACCCTAGGATTGTTCTTTAAAAACCTATACTTCCTTTTAAAAACCTAGGAGGGTTCCATTACCCCCGAGAACTCCCCTAAGAAACCTTCTTTCACTTTAAAAAAAACTGAGGGTTTGTTTATTCTAGGATTTACAATTAAAAACCAATGAGGGGGGCTCCTTTACCACAGGAGTTTCCTTAAAAAACCTTTTTTCTCTTTATAAAACTTACATTTCCATTTAAAAACCTCATTTCTCTGTACAAAACCTACATTTCCTTTTGAAAAACCAGCGAGGGACTCCTTCACTCCCTGATTCTCCTTTAAAAATATGTTAGCCTAATATTTCCCGATATATTAGGCGTCCATTTTGTCTCATTTTCCAGACGGGCAAGTATTGATTTCTAACGTGAGACCCTTGTTGTAAATGGTCAGCAGGTGTGTGTTACTTCAATGTTTACATTTGGGAAGACACGCCTCCGGAATACGACCGGACCCTGCTTTAAATGGATCCGCAATACGATCGGTGCCTGAGAGCAGGTGTTAGTTAACTCATAGGGGGAAACTAAGAGATGTAGGTGTTACATCAATGTTTACATTCGGTTGCTATGTAATAGAGGATGACGCAATCTTGAGTGACTCAACAGGTGTTAAATCACAGGGGGGGGGGGGTTAGCAATTGGAGTTAGAACTCATGCGTGACTTAGTGGATTTATGGGAAATAACTTAATGACAGCGCACACGTGGTTATTATCTAACGACGATGCCAGGCAGAGGAATTTTATTAAAATATTTCAAGATGTTTTTCCAGGAGGTTTCTAAAGACATTTTTCTTCAAGGCTTTTTTTTTTAAAGATATTTTTTTCCTTATTTATTTCTTACGTAATGAGGAATGTTTATGGATGATGCATTCCCACGCGAACCTATTCCTAAGACTCCATGGGAGTCCCTCTGCTTTTTACTGAGGAGGACACACACGCGGCTTGTTATATAATACTTTTTTTCCAGGACAATTCTCAAAGGATCATTATATTCTAATGATTTTTGTCTTCACTAGGACTAGAAAGGCCAATTTCCATCCAATAGAATTTTGCCTTAATAAACTCGTTCATGAAACCCTTTCCAACATACTGTCTCGACGAATAAATTATAGAAAATAGCATTTGCACGCAAGGAGAATCTCATTTTTCATACATGCTAGACTGACAATTGTGTGTCTCCTACAGCTGCAGGAAAAAGCTGCGGGTACAGCTGCGGTTTCCTACAGCTGTAATGTGAAAAAAACGAACTTCAGCCCATAATAAATAAAATTAGATTATAATTTATGACTCAAACAAGTAATTTGTTTGCTTTGGTCCAATCCGGGTTGCAGCAGTAGCTAGCAACCTTGTAAGTCACGTCTAATGTTAAGAAATATAAAAACCCATAGTTCCTAAAAAAAATAGTCAGACGAAAACAAAAAGTACACCATTAGAACCGCCTTGTCCGAAACCCCTGTATAGGAAACTTTCTGTCCCTTGGCTTGAACAGCAAGAGAAATATATTGGCTTGAAAGTCCAGAAAAGTGACAGCTACTACAACATTCTGCCTAAACAGGACATTTTTTTTATAATAAAGAACGACCTCTTGCCTATGCTATATTTTATTGACCACTTAACTATAGTATAGGTTAGTAAAGTTTACATAAAGGACCGACTGAGTTCATCATAATCCGGGTTGCAGCGGTAGCTAGCAACCTAGTAAGAGACAATCACGTCCAATGTTAAGAAATATAAAAACCCATAACTCCTAAAAATTTATAATAAAAAACGAACTCTAGCCTATACTAAATAGATAACATAAAAATTATATTCAAATAAGTCCATTAGAAGAACTAACGATTGTATATATTGGACTTTTTTAGCGACCTGATTCTTTGAGGGTCGTCTCTTACTATGTCAAAGAAGAAAAAGCAATAGGCTTTTTCCTGTATATCCGGGTTGCAGTGGTAGCTAGCAACCTAGTAAGAGACGATCACGTCCAATGTTAAGAAATATAAAAACCCCTAACTCCTAAAAAAAGAGTCAGATCAAAACAAAAATACACCATTGGAACCGCCTTGTCCGAAACCCCTATAAAGGAAACTTACCCTCCTTTGGCTTGAATAACAAAGAAAATATATTGGCTTGAAAATCAAGAAAATTGACTTTAACCACGTTAGTCTCCATAAACGGGATATTTTTTCTTTTTCCTTCTTCTTTTCCATAGATAGCTTGGCACTGGAACATCGTAGAGAGTTGTTCAATGGCTCATTTTAAAGGAAATCTTTAGATCGAGTGCTATTTGTACTTAATTTTTTTAAAATAATTATTTCTTACGAAAAACTTAATTTTTTATATACAATATTGATCAGTGACGTCATAATCGTTGGATGCAGTTAGTAGATATAGGCTCGATCATCGAATTTAAGCTGAAACTAAGTAAAGGACAATTATGCCTCCATATATTCACAGTGATGTATAAGATTTCCCGTTACATCTGTAAACTTTTCCACAGTTGCCGGTCCATACCTTGGAAGCTTTTCACTGAACATGCAACATTTCTTTTGGATATTACTATGAAGTTTTGCGAAAGCATCTCTAGCTGACTTTTCAACAAAATCCATTCTTTCAGAGATAATTTTAATCTTTTATTTTGAATATTTTTCGTAGTCCCGGTAAAACATTCGTAAAATTTTTCTCAATTTACAAAGATCAGCCTGTGCGTTCTTTGTAGCTTGTGTAAACTGCAAAATATCCATGGTATCCGAGCAATAGTTTGAATATCTCAATTCAAGCTAGAAAATTACAGTAAAGAACGACATGCCCATGTTAACTGAAATAATCTATTGACAATATCCGGGTTGCCACGGTGGCTAGCAACCTAATGAGAGACGATCACACCCCGTTGTAAAAACTAAAGTAACCCACAACTCCTGAAAAAGATTCAGTTCAAAACAAGAAGTATACTATTAGAACCGCCTTGTCCAAAACCTCTATTTAGCAAACTTACTGTCCCTTGGCTCGAATAACAAGGAAAATATACTGGCTTGAAAATCAATAAAATTGACTTTAACCACGATATTCTCCACAAATGATATCTTTTTTCTTTTCGCTTGATTTTACTGCTCAGCTAGATGGGCACTAGAAAACCACAGAGAGCTGTATAATGGCTCATTTTAAAGGAAATTGCTACATCTAGTGCCTTTTTTAATTAAAAATCAAATATTTTTTAAGTAGAAACAATTGTGTAAAAAAAACTGCATTTTTGATGTATTTTCATACCGCAGTCTTTTCAAATATATTTGATTTTTTTTACAGTAAAGAACGACATGCCCATGTTAACTGAAATAATCTATTGACAATATCCGGGTTGCAGCGGTAGCTAGCAACCTAATAAGAGACGATCACGCCCCATAGTATAAAATAAAGTATGTCATAACTCCTGAAAAAGATTCAGATCAAAACAAGAAGTATACTATTAGAACCGCCTTGTCCAAAACCTTTATATAGCAAACTTACCGTCCTTTGGCTTGAATAAAAAAGAAAATGTGTTGGCTTGAAAATCAAGAAAATTGGCTTTAACTACGATATTCTCCACAAACGTCAGCTTTTCTTCTTTTCGTTTGATTTGCCTCCTCAGCTTGGGGCGCACTGGAAAATCATAGAGAACTGCTTGGTGGCTCATTTTAAAGGAAATTGCTACATCTCGTGCCTTTTGTAATTAAAAAACAAATAGTTTTTAAAATAGAAACAATTTTGTCAAAAACTGCGTTTTTGACGTATTTTCATACCTTATTTGTAAAGAACGAACTCTAGTTCATTGTAATTATAATGAGGAACAAACTCTACCCTGTAGTAACTAAAATATAAAAAAAAATAATCAAACGGTATAGTAAGATCGACCCAGCTCAATAGTAACCAAAACTCTAAAAAAAGGAATTTTGATAGCAATAGATACATAAAATGAATGGGATTTTTAGGTTCACTTTAAATATTTAAGTTTCATCAGGTTTAGTCTTACCCATCAAAATTCACGAGCCTGATAAAAGTCGCCTTATTTTCACATAATAAAGAACGACCTCTTGCCTATACTAAATTTTATAGGTTTTATAATAAAGAAAGACCTCTTGCTTATATTAATTTATGTCAAAGTTATCAGGGTTGCAGCGGTAGCTAGCAACCTAGTAAGACACAATAAAGTAAGCCCCACAGTAAAAACTAAAGTAGCCATAAAATCGTGCTTCGATCCAGTCATTAGCGGACGATTTCTCGAAAATTCTTGAAATCGTAACGGAGTCTCAAAGTACATTAAAATCAATTGACACGAGATTGGCTAATCTAGAAAATCGAGTAATTTCTGGGGAAAATGCTCAAGCTATCTTATAATCCAATGTTGCTCAAGTTGGTAAAAATTGCGATGCAGTAAATGAAGAAGTAATTTCACTAAAAACGCAAATGGATATTGTATCCACTGAAGCAAAATATTATCGTGAAATGACGTCTTCGTTGTCGGCAAGATTAATGTCAGTGGAATATTTATCTACAGAAAATAACATTATTGTGTGGAATACGGTTTGTGATGATGTAGCTACTGCTAAAAGTTTATTTCAAGAAATATGTACCAATGGTTTAGAATTAACAAAGGTTCCAGAATTTACAATTGTTACGAATAAAAAAGAGCAAAAGTTTTTCAAAGTGAATGTTAAATCACGTGAGGCGAAGCTTATGATCTTACGTAATGGGAAAAAGCTTAAGAATAAGACTTTTGGTTCAAATACAGCTATGAAAAATGTTTACGTCAGCGATGATGCTCCATTGTGTGTTCGTGAGGCGCGGAAGAGACTTTATGAGACTAAATTTAAATTGAGTAGAAAGAGTATTCCAGCTTGGGTATCTAATACTGTTCCTCCCTTCATTCAGGTTGAGAGAGAAGGTGTTGGAAAAGTGAAATATATGTATAATGAGCCAATACCAGAGCTAATTGATTGTTGATTCTAGCATTTCATTTGTTTTGTTTTGAAGTTAAGAGTCATTTTTTTGCTATTATTAGATGAATTTTGTATTCGTGGTTAGCGGCACTAGCACAAGTGTTTGCCTGATGAAGAAAACTAATTATATTTTTCTTCGATTGCATTATCCTGTCTTTTTTAATTTGAGTGAGATTTTTCCCTTTTTATTTTCTATGAGTTTTTTTTGTTATGTTGTATGGGCAGTGGGTGGAGCGTCGGGGAGGTTTTTTTGTACGAGACGGTGGAACGTGTTCTACTGTCTTATATGGAGGGTTCCATGTTGTTATACTTATTGTTTATGATGAAATGGCAGGGTAGTCTTCGTCGCTATTTATGTTATGTTGTATCTTTTTATTTTTTATTTTATTTATGATAAATTTTATTTTTAATTTATTTTCTCTTTTTTTTCAGTTTTTTTTCTTTTGTTATTGGTAGCGGCCCTCCTGGATACTGGAGATCACTTGTGGTTGTTGTAAGTCGAGTTAATTTTTCTATGAGTTTCCTCGTTTGCCTCATAAGCTTGTGTCTTGAAAAAATGAGTTGGATTATGACAATAATAGATTGAAAAAACTTGAGAGAAATTCGTTGAGTTGGGATGTTCTGGGGAATAGGGTTTAAATCTGGATTATGATGAAGGAACGATGGAGGATTTTCCAGTGGTTAAATATAAATTTCTAGTTGATATTGGAAATAAATCTACTATGGGGCAGCAAAGTTTGAGCATTTTCCATTTGAATTGTCAAGGTCTTTCTAGTTCATTTAATTTTTTAACCGAATTATGTAAGTTTTGGATGTTGGATGTTGGATGTGCTTGCATTGAATGAAACGTGGCTTCTTAATCATACAATTAGTCTACTTGAAATTGATAGTTATGACTGTGTGACGCAGAACAGGGAATCACGATTACATGGTGGATTGGCTTTATATTGCAGGAAGAATATTACAATGAAAATACGGAATGATCTACGTGTGAATAAAGAGATGGTTTTTGAATCAATGGTGGTTGAACTTTGTAAGTCAGGAAAAATTTTCTTTGTGGTGGTTGTTTATCGACCTCCATCTGGAAATGTGCAGTAATTTAATGATTTGCTGGAGCGGCAAATGGATAAGTTGTCAGGTTTAAATCGCCCATGCTTTGTTTGTGGAGACTTTAATCTTGATCTATTTTCAGTTAATGTAAACCCGAGAATTCGAGATTTTTTAAATGTTATGTTGGGTTACGGTTTAAGACCGACAGCTAATATATGTAGTAGAGTGGCTTTGCGCTCGGAATCACTTTTGGATAATACATTTATCAATGTGAAGTATGATTTTGCTGATGTTATTTTGAATAATGTTTCTGATTATTGTGGTGTTCTTGTTGTTATTAGAGAGTTTGGTTTCCCAACAGCTATGAATATACCACCACAAATTTTTGCATTGAAAATGGATGCTGAGGCTCTTAACATATTCAGAAGAAAATTAAAGAACACTCAATTTGACTTTTTAGAAAGTAGTGATCTGCAAGTGAATGAAAAGTTTTCATTGTGGTATTCAGAAATAACTAAATTACTAAAAGAAAGTTGTACAGATATTAAAAAGCCGGCGTTTCATGTTACCCCCTAGAAAACCCTGGGTTACTATAGGAATGATGAAGGCCATATCAAATCGAAGACTGCTATATAAATATTATGTATTGTCTCCTGAGGCGAAAGTGAGATACAAGAAATATAATTGTGAACTCAATAACCTATTACGAACAGCGAGAATTAATTATTATTGAAATGAGTTTAAAAAAAGTGCAGGTAATCCCAGGCAAACGTGGAGAGTAATTCACTCTTTTCTCTGCCCTTCCAAAAGTTCAATTTTACCAGAAAATTTCAACACTGATGCTTCGATTGTAGATAATATGTGTGACCATTTTTCTATTGTTGGTAAACGGATAGCGAACTCCACTAGAAAATTTTCTGAGGATGGAACATAACACCAATTTTTACCCGAGGAAAGTGATGTATCTGCATATCTGAAAGTAGTAACTGCTAGTGAATTACGAACCACATTGTGAAACATGAGAAATAATGCTTCAAGTGCTGACTTCCTTTCATTGCGTGTACTTAAGTATGTTTTCTCGGAAATATGCGACCCGGTTTGTGTTCTATTTAATATGTGCCTAAAAGTTGGTGTTTTTCCCGATTTTATGAAAATTGCTAGAGTGGTTCCGCTTTTTAAGGGCGGAGAAAAAAATTGGCCGAATGATTATAGGCCTATTTCATTGCTGCCAGTTTTATCGAGAGTTTTTGAAAAATTGATTAGGGGCAGGATGGTTGATTGTCTTGAGAATAAAAAGTATTTTAGTAAAACTCAGTTTGGATTCCGTAAAACAATGTCGACAGATCAAGCTCTTCTTTTTCTCACGACTTTTGTGAACGATGCTCTAGACCAAGGGTGGAAAGTTGCATCTATTTTTTTGGACATTGTGAAAGCCTTTGATGCAGTGGACCATGGAATTCTTCTGGTGAAGCTAAGGAATTGTGGTTTTCGAGGTATGTTTTATCGTCTATTGGAATCTTTTCTCCAGGATAGAAAGCAGTTTGTCAGTGCTGGTGAAATTAAATCGCAAGTTAAAAGTGTTGAATTCAGTGTCCCTCAAGGGTCTGTTTTGGGGTCACTACTGTTTCTTATATATATTGATGACCTGCGAAATGCTATCAATGGACTATCTTTTGATTTAAAATGTCGTGATGCTGGAGCATCAAAATCTATTTTGCCTTATTTTGCTGATGACACGCATCTAACTGTTGCTGCAAAAACCGGGGAAATGCTTATACAAAATCTTCAGGCTGGCAAGTTAAATATTGACAAATGGATAAGGGTTAATAAACTTTAGCTAAGCCATGCAAAATCCAATTTTGTAATGTACGGGAGAAGTAGCAATTACTACCCTTGGATTGACAAAATACAGTTCGGTGAAAATATTCTGCCTCGAGAAGTTTCGACAAAGTATCTAGGGGTGATTGTTGATGAGTGCCTTAACTTCAAAGAGCATATTTCATGTGTTAGTGGCAAGGTTGGAAGAAATGTTGGGATGATGAGGAAACTGAAGCACTTTTTTCCGAAAGACATTATGAGATTGCTTTATTTTTCTTTTGTTCACCCATACCTTCTACATGGTTGTCTTGTGTGGTCAAGCACGTTTTTAATTCACCTTCGTCCCCTTAGAAGTTTACAAAATATTCCATACGTGTTTTAACTGGAGATAATCATAATATGTCTGTTAGAGATAGATATAATCAAGTAAATATATTACCGATGGCTGGATTATTCCGTTTTTATAATGCTCTTTTTATGTTTAAATATGCACACGCGTTATTACCTGAGGGTTTTAGGGAAATGTTTACAAGTGGTGTTAATTTTCATAATTACTCGACTAGAACATCAACACTAGTTCAACAAAATCCTTTCTCTCAGAGATAATTTTAATCTTTAATTGAATTGAAATATTCAAACTATTGCTCGGATACCATGGATATTTTTGCAGTTTACACAAGCTGCAAAGAACGCACAGGCTGATCTTTGTAAATTGAGAAAAATTTTACGAATGTTTTACCGGGATTAGGAAAAATGAACGACATCGAGCCAATGTTAACTGGAAAATAAATGGGTATCATGCAATTTTCATCGGCATCATAAAGCTAATAAAGAACAAACTATGGGACATATTAGACTTAGTTTGATGCCTGATTCTTCAAAGTTTGTCTCTTACTATTCCAAATAAGAAAAAGCCATAGGCTTTTTCCTGTTTGTGATTTTTCAGGGTTGCTTTCAATCCGGGTTGCAGCAGTGTAATAAAGAACGAATATTAAGTTACTGTAATCATATTGAAAAGGTTACTGTTTACAATATGTTGAGAAGATATAAAAGGGATTGATTTTTCTTATACACCCATTTATGATGTAATAAGTTAATGCAATATTTATATACGTTGATCTTTCGACATGAAATTTTTTATTATTTTTTTTTCAGTTCAGGGTCACTAAAGTTATTATGTAAACTGCAAAAATATTTCTGGTATCTGAGTTTTTATATTAAGGAGCGAACTGTAGCCTAACAAAGTAATAGCATAGAACTTTAGCGATCCTGAACAAAAAAAAAAAAAATTCTACGGAAATAGAGTACACCGTTATAAAGTTAAGCACTTTATGGAGTCGAAGCAAAAAATGTTTGGTTCCAGGAAGTAAACAGATGTTAATAACATTTGTTACTACAGAGCCTTAGAAAAAAACAATTTTTCATACGAAATTACTTTATTTTATGAATTATTTTTGTTAATTATGTAAGGTATTTAACTACATCGATTTCCTTTCAAATGAGCTATCAAACAGCTCTCCATGATTTCCAGTGCCGAGCTAGCTGAGGCAAAGAAAAACGGAAAGAAAAAAATATGCCGTTGATGCAGATTATCGTGATTGCAGCCACTTTTCTTGATTTTTAAACCAATATATTTTCTCAATTGGAATGGTAAGAGACGATCTGGCTACAACCTACGATTATGACATCATTGATCAATCTTGAAAATGAAATAATAATCTTATTTTAGTTACTATGGACTGGAAGTTTTTTTTCTTTACAGTAACTAATTCCAATGTATTTAATTGTCTATAAAATTTATGTAATGGGTTGTTATTCCAACGATCGACTTTTAATGGAAATTTTAATATTTTGACCTTAAATCAAACTGTACTAGCCTATACTTTAGTTAAGTGGCCTATAAAATTTAGTATAGGCAAAAGGTCGTTCTTTATTATAAAAATCTTGGTGGTTCAAAGCCATCCAAGATAATTTACTTTTAATTTGTAATTCAGCTATCACTAAAACCATATCATTACTATATCATTAACTATAATTAAGTTGAGTATGCAATTTAGTATAGGCAAGAGTTCGTTCTTTATTACAATTTCTAGCTAATGCTGCTATATATGAAAAAAAAAATAATTTTTGTTAATTACAAAATGTTTCTATATACAGCAATTTACTTTAAAATGAGCCATTTCACAGCTCTCTATTATGATGATCAAGGAAAATACATCTTCTATATAATGATTCCTTATAATACTTTAGTTACTATGGAATAAAGTTCGTTCTTTAATGTAAAAAAAGAAAAATGCCGTTTAGGCAGTATACTGTAGTAGCTGCCACCTTTCTTCATTTTCAAGTCAATATATTTCTGTTGCTGTTCAAGTCAAGGGACAGAAAGTTTCCTATGTAGGGGTTTGGGACAAGGCAGCTCGTGGGGGGGGGGGCTAGTTGCCATCTAGTTACTTTAAACTATTGAAAAGAGCACTAGCCACTCCAATTTCTAATGGAATGAGGCCTTTTCGAAGTTTCTACTACAACTCCTTCGATACGAAGTGCCCGGGAATGGAGAAAAAAAAACACATTGTGCCCACATCGTTCTATACGTAGGCAGGTGCTAGCGTGCTGCCTATGAAATTGACAAATACCTTGTATGATGAACTGTATCGGCCCTTTATGTAAGTTGCTACCTACCTTTGCAACCCGTATAATAAACTGATTACAAACAAGAATAGAATATTAGTCTTTGAAATAGAATAAAAATTCAATGGTTTTATTCCAATGATCGTCTTTTATTGTAACTATTTAATTTTTTACTATGGGGCGTAATCGTCTTTTACTAGGTTGCTAGCTACCGCCACAATCCGCATTCTAGTTACTATGGGCTACAGTTCGTCCTTTAATGTAAAACAACCCGGAAAAAGAAAAAAAATATCCCGTTTAGGCACAATTTTGTAGTCTTGATTTTCAAGCCAATATATTTCCCTTGCTTTTTAGGCCAAGGGATAGAAAGTTTCCTATATAGGGGTTTCAGAGAAGGTGGTTCTAATAGTGTACTTTTTGTTTTGATTTGACTCCTTTTTTAGGAGCTATGGGTTTTTATATTTCTTAACATTGGACGTAATCGTATCTTACTAGGTTGCTAGCTACCGCTGCAACCCGGATAAATCTATATGATAATTTATGTTTTGATCCGACTCTATTTTTACGAGCTATGGGTTTTTATATTTCTTAACATTGGACGTGATCGTCTCTTACTAGGTTGCTAGTTACCGCTTCAACCCGGATAAATCTAAATAATAATTTTTGTTTTAACCTGACTATATTTTTAGGAGCTATGGGTTCTTATATTTCTTAACATTGGACGTGATCATCTCTTGCTAGGTTGCTAGCTACCGCTGCGACTCAGATTACAAACAGGAATAAGCCTACGGCTTTTTCTTCTTTGGAGTTATAAGAGACAACTCTCAAAGAATCAAGCAGGTAACTAAGTCCAATATATACAATAGTTTGTTCTTCTAAGGATCGTCTTTTAATATAAACTAAGGCTAGAGCTACTACTTGTATTTAATATTTCAGTTACTATGAGCAAGCGTTCGCTCTTTATTATAATCTGTTGAAAAGTTTTCAATAAAAACCCAGCAAAAGGGTATTTTCCAGTAAAGGTGTTTTTGGGAGGCAAGAGGTGTACAACAGAAACTTTAAAAAACGCATCAAAACTGGGAAATCGATATCTACTCCCTTAAGATTTCTGGGAATAATTCTGGTCTACGCTGTTATTACGAAAGTAAAGAGCAACATTAAAGCCCAAAGTGAGCAGAATATATTTGGTAGAGGAGGGGGACTGCCCCTCCTCCACCTCGTGATCGCAGAAACTTCGGAGTGTGCTCATTAGATCAGAAGTTGAGAGTGTTAGTCCTGTTTTTAAAATGCAAAGGGATTAGAGACCAACCGGCTGCATAGGGGTGTTATTTTCCGAGAGAAGATTTTCCAGGGGGGGGGTATTTTTCGGAGAGGGGGGGGGGGTAAACGCCGCCCACCAAATAATCGAGTTTCTACTGCTAATACAATTAAGTACAATTTTTGCCTCTGTTCTTTCTGTTTCAACAATTTCAATCTGATCCCCAATGAACGCAAGGTCTTTGTAGTACCACAGGAAAAGTTGTGAGATGTCATCTGCTGGTGCTCCAGACTTCTTTTTTTTTGCTCGGTCGTCTTATATTCGCGAATGAAATTCGTTCTTAAAAGATTCATTTCCTTTTTCAGTTCGAGAATTGTATTACCTGGTTTCAATGTCTTTACCACCTGTAATATTTTGCCCAATGCCGCACTTCTTATTTCTTATTTCGGTTAAAATACTGTTTACTTTTAACATTCCACAACTCAGTGTGATCCTGGTATAACTCTATTAATAAAAAAATACACTCGCGCTCCACATTTTCGCTTTTTTCCAGTATATCTACCATTATTGTTGGCGCGTAACAGATGGAATATTTGAACAAAACTGGTCTAAACGGACGACCAACCTCTTTAACCGCTTGAGTCATTCGAAATTTTTATCAATCACTATCAACGCTTCAATCAAGTGCCAAACCCGTTCCTGGGAGGTCAATCATGTTTGAATCAATCGACTGACGGAGGTTTTTGATCAAAATGATTAACAGTTTAGGGCGTCCTTTAGAGTGATCTGGTTTTAATTAAAAATGAAAATTATTGATCAGACACCATAATTATTTTTGCATTTTGCAGTTAGATAAAATTATTTAGTTTAAATTTTTCAGGAATTAATCTAGTTTTATTTGACAAAAAATATATTTTACAAAAAATCAGGCAGCTAACAAAGTCCAATATATGCGATGGTATGTTCTTTGAATGATCTTTTTTTATTAATGTAATGATCGAGCCTTTATTATGTACTAACTAAATCCAACGACTATGACGTCATTGATCAATATTGTATATAAAAAATTAAGTTTTTCGTAAAAAATAATTAATTTTGAAAAAAAATTAAGTACAAATGGCACTAGATCTAGAGATTTCCTTTGAAATGAGCCATTGAAGAACTCTCTACGATGTTCCAGTGCCAAGCTATCTGTGGAAGAGAAAGAAAGAAAAAAATAGGCCGTTTAGGCAGAATGTTGTAATAACCGCCACTTTTCTTGATTTTCTAGCCAATATATTTCCCTTGCTGTTCAAGCCAAATATCAGAAAGTTTACTATACAGGGGTTTTGGACAAGGCGGTTCTAATGGTGTACTTTTTGTTTTAATCTGACTCCTTTTTTAGAAACTATGGGTTTTTATATTTCTTAACATTAGAAGTGATCGTCTCTTACTACGTTGCTAGCTACCGCTGCAACCCGGATATTCAAAAGATCCTCTTTTAATTTAATGTCCAGACACATCATCAAACCTATAATTACTTTTGTACTATTAGTTGCTGTAGCGCATTGGCTAGTGAGCTCTCCTCCTGACAAGGAAGATAGAAGTTAGAGTCGCTCGACAGTAACAATTAAATCACTAAGTTTTCTTTCGTCTTCTTGCTCAGATTTGCCGGGATTGACCAAGTAAAACTTAAAATAAAAGATAACGATGAAAACGAAAAATTTCATTTTTGATTCATGTAACTAATTCATTTCTTTTATCAAATAACTTTAACCTCAAGATAAAAGAAACTAACTTTAACATTTCTAAGAATATTTCGAGTTGTATTTAATCAAAAGAAATTTTTACTATCATATCCTAAATATTTTTGCAGTCTACATAATTTAGCTAGTTTTTCCCTTGTCTTTTGCTTTATCATAGTGTTTACGACGTGTTTATAACAAATAACGAACGTTAACTCGTAGTAACCGAAATGTTAATTGTGGGGATAACCTAAAAAAAAAAACAAACTAATTTTCACATTTTTAAGAATATTTCGAGTTGTAATTGATAGCAGGAAATTTTTACTCTCATACCTAAAGTATTTTTACAGTTTACATAATTTAGCCATTTTCTCCTCGACTTTAGTTTTATCATAGTGTTTATAGCTTGTCAAATAGTTCGTGGTAACGAACTGCATAGTAAGTGCGACTCGTCTCAATAGTAGGCTAACCGAAACTCTAAAAAAATGGAATTTTAACATCAATAGATGCATCAAAAGAAATAGATTTTTATGCTGATTTTAAATCTTTAAGCTTCATCAAGTTCAGTCTTACTCATCAAAAGTTACGAGCCTGGGAAAATTTGCCCTATTTTCGAAAAAAGGGGAAAACATCCCCTAAAAGTCATCGAATCCTAATGAAAATCCAATGTATGCAATAATTTGTTCTTCTAATGATCGTCTTTTAATATAATTTTGTTGAAACGTCAGCTAGAGATGCTTTCGCAAAACTTCATAGTAATATCCAAAAGAAATGTTGCATGTTTAGTGAAAAGCTTCCAAGGTATGGACCGGCAACTGTGGAAAAGTTTACAGATGTAATGGGGAATCTTATACATCACTGTGAATATATGAAGGCATAATTGTCCTTTACTTAGTTTCAGCTTAAATTCGATGATCGAGCCTTTATGTACTAACTACATCCAACGACTATGACGTCATTGATCAATATTGTATATAAAAAATTAAGTTTTTCGTAAAAAAAAATTAATTAAGAAAAATTAAGTACAAATAGCACTAGATCTAGAAATTTCCTTTAAAATGAGCCATTGAACAACTCTCTACGATGTTCCAGTGCCAAGCTATCTGTGGAAAAGACGAAGAAGAAAAAGAAAGAAAAAAATATCCTGTTTGTGGAGAATAACGTGGTTAAAAGCAATTTTCTTGAATTTCAAGCCAATATATTTTCTTTGTTATTCAAGCCAAAGGGCGGTAAGTTTCTTTTATAGGGATTTCGGACAAGGCGGTTCTAATGGTGTACTTTTTATTTTGATCTAACTCTTTTTTTAGGAGTTAGGGGTTTTTATATTTCTTAACATTGGACGTGATCGTCTCTTAGTAGGTTGCTAGCTACCGCTGCAACCCGGATAAGAGACGAACCTCAAAGAAACAGGCAGCTAATAATGTACAAACAGGTATTTTTTTATAATTTTTTTGTATTTAAAAAAAAAAATACAAACAGGAAAAAGCCTACGGCTTTTTCTTTGTTTAAATAGTAAGAGACGAAACTCAAACAATCAAGTAGCTAACTAAGTCCAATATATGGAATGGTTTGTTATTTCAGTGATCGTCTTTTAATGTAACCTTTAACATAAACTTCATTAATCGGATATTTTAATATATCGTATATGGTCTAGAGGTTGGGATAGCTCTCACCCAGTAGGCTTGAGTTCAATTTCTGTATGGGAAATTTTTACTTATGATGATTTCTTAAGGAACATATAAAATTTCTTAATGTAATAAAATTAATTGTTTTAATTACAAAAGGTTTTTAACCCTATTAATTTGCTTCAAAATGAGCCATTGAACAACTCTCTACAATGTTCCAGTGCCATGCTATCTGTTGAATTACTAACATATACTATAATTCTAATGGTGTATATTTTGTTTTGATGTGACTCCTTTTGTAGGAGTTATCGGTTTTTATATTTTTTTTAACACTGGACGTGATCGTCTCTTACTAGGTTGCTAGCTTCCGCTGCAACCCGGAAACCCTGATTACAAACAGGAAAAAGCCTACGGCTTTTTCTTCTTTGGAGTAGTAAGAGACGATTCTAAAGGAATCAGGCAGCTAACTAAGTCTAATGTATGCAATAGTTTGTTCTTCTAATGATCGTCTTTTAATATAACTCTTACTAGGTTGCTAGCGACCGCTGCAACCCGAAAAAAAAAAAATCTATTTTAAGATTTCAGTCACTATTAACTATAGTTCGTCCTTTAATGTAATATCAGACAAGGCGGTTCTAATGGTGTATGAAAATTATTGATCAGACACCATAATTATTTCTGCATTTTGTAGTTAGATAAAATTATTTAGTTTAAATTTTTCAGGAATTAATATAGTTTCATTTGACCAAAAATATCTTTTACAAGGAATCAGGCAGCTAACAAAGTACAATATATGCGATGGTATGTTCTTTGAATAATCGTCTTTTAAATTAAATCACCCTGGGTAAAATATAAACTGTTTGACAAACAATATTATGTAAACCCTGATTACAAACAGGAAAAAGCCTACTGCTTTTTCTTCTTTGAAGTAGTAAGAGACGACTCTCAAAGAATCAGGCAGCAAACTAAGTCCAATGTGTGCAATGGTTTATTCTTGTAATGATCGTCTTTTAATATAATATTATTAAATTACAAAAGAATTTTAACCCCATTAATTTCCTTTAAAATGAGCCATTAAACAACTCTCTACGATGTTCCAGTGCCAGTCTATCTGTGGAATTACTAACCTATACTGTAATTAAGTGGCGTATAAAGTTTAGTATAGGCAAAAGGTCGTTCTTTATTATATCACTAGGTTGCTAGCTACCGCTGCAACCCGGATGGACTTGAGTTCGTTTTTTAACTATAAATACAAACAGGAAAAAGCCTACGGCTTTTTCTTCTTTTAAATAGTAAGAGACGAAACTCAAACAATCAAGTAGCTAACTAAGTCCAATGTATGGAATGGTTTGTTATTTCAGTGATCGTCTTTTAATGTAAATGCCTCTTTTTTTAGGAGCTGGGGGGTTTTATATTTCTTAACATTGGAGGTGATCGTCTCTTACTAGGTTGCTAGCGACCGCTGCAACCCTGATATGGGCGAGAGATCGTTATTTACTGTAATGTTATTCAAGCCAAAGGGCGGTAAGTTTCCTTTATAGAGGTTTAGGAGAAGGCGGTTCTAGAGGTGTACTTTTTGTTTTGATCTGACTCTTTTTTTAGGAGTCGGGGGGTTTTATATTTCTTAACATTGGAGGTGATCGTCTCTTACTAGGTTGCTAGCTACCGCTGCAACCCATATATGGGCGAGAGATCGTTCTTTACTGTAAACCCTCTACGATGTTCCAGTGCCAAGCTATCTCTGGAAACAAAGAAAAGAGAAAAAAAATATCCCGTTTAGGCAGAATGTTGTAGTAGTTGCCACTTTTCTTGATTTTCAAGCCAATATATTTCCCTTGCTGTTCAAGTCAAGGGACAGAAATTTTACTATACAGGGGTTTCGGACAAGGCGGTTCTAATGGTGTACTGTTTGTTTTGATCTGACTCCTTTTTTAGGAGTTAGGGGTTTTTATATTTCTTAACATTGGACGTGATCGTCTCTTACTAGGTTGCTAGCTAACGCTGCAACCCGGATATGGACTAAAGTTCGTTCTTTAATGTAAAAATTCGATGATCGAGCCTTTATGTAACCCGAATTAAAAAACTGTTATCATATCTTATATGTAAATTTTATTATTATAAGTGTTCGATAGTCTAATGGTAAGTATGGCCACTTGTTACCTGGGAGACGGGGGTTCGATTCCCCGTCGGGTAGAACTTTTAATATGTTGAATTAAAAGCACTATCTTTTCAATTTAAAATTTAAAAAAGAAACTTGTTTATTTACATTCTAGCTAAAATAATGAAGATAATATGAATGAACCACAGTGTTCAGTTTCTTTGGACTTGAGTTCGTTTTTTAACTATAACTACAAACAGGAAAAAGCCTACTGCTTTTTCTTCTTTTAAATAGTAAGAGACGAAACTCAAACAATCAAGTAGCTAACTAAGTCCAATGTATGGAATGGTTTGTTATTTCAGTGATCGTCTTTTAATGTAATTCTTTACTGCAAAACTAGCAAAACAGTTTTTAAGTCTGATGAAGATTTAACTGATGTGTCAAAATTAAGGTTGCAATTCGACGATTTTGTATTGGCCTTATTATAATTGGTATGGTGAAATAATAATATGCATATGGTTCTTAAATCATACTTGTTTTTGGTCCCATTTGGTCTAGTGGCTAGGATAGGTAACTTTCACTTAGGAGAACCGGGTTCGATTCCCGGTGTGGGAAAGTTTTTAACTCTATAATCTTCGAACATTCGAACCTTTTATAATTTATAATGATGTATAATATAAATACTGTAATCTTCACTATAGTGAAGTTGCCTATGCAAGTTAGTATAGGGAAGAGTTCGATCTTTATTATAATCTTTATTGTAATTTCGCAAAAAACTGATTCTATTTTAAAAATAATTTATTTTCATTACAAAATATTTTTAACCCCGTTAATTTGCTTTAAAATGAGCCATTGAACAACTCTCTACCATGTTCTAGTGCCAGTGCCAGCTATCTGTGGAATTACTAACCTATACTATAATTAAGTGGTGTATAAAATTTAGTATAGGCAAGAGGTTGTTCTTTATTATAACATATAAAATTTATTAATGTAATAAAAATAATTGTTTTAATTACAAAAAGTTTTTAACCCCATTAATTTCCTTCAAAGTGAGCCATTGAACAACTCTCTACAATGTTACAGTGCCATGGTATCTGTTGAATTACTAACCTATACTATAATTAAGTGGCGTATAAAATTTAGTACAGGTAATAGGTCGTTCTTTATTATAACACACAGTGTACATGAGGCGCACCTCGTTTCTGATACTCGATACGCCAGAAATGATCCTTAATTTTACCAAACAAAGGATTTGTCTTTGAACAAATTAGCTCATTAAATATAGGTGTCCATTTTTTGTCAAAGTGCATGGAAACTGCAATTGGATCTAGACACGTCAACTCTGCTTGGGTCATTTTTGCCACAACAGGTAAGTTCTTATGGACAGTCCGTAAATAGTCAATAAATTCAGGAGAGTACCACTCAGCACATGAAACTGTCAAAAACAAAGTCGGTGGACCCAATTGCTCAATCATTGACTTTACTTTATAGGAAAGAGATTGAAAATACTGCTGAGATCCTCTGATTTTTTATTGAACATTTAACAAAGTCGCTTCCATCTCTCCATCACGGGAATGAAGCCTGTCTATAAATTGACGAGCATTTTGATTTGGTTTCACAGTCCGCAACATATGACCAACGCTATTACACATGTAAGAGAATTCTTGCAATTGGAAGCTGTGAAAAAGAAACTGTTTGTCAAGACGAAACTTAGTATGTCTGCTAAGAAGCCTTGATTTAAAATATTCTGCATTCCTAATCCGAAATGGTCTTGCCTTGTCACGCAAGCCATATTTGCCTTTCGGGAAAAGATTTGGAAACACTCTTAGATCAAGTTCTTCCTGAAATAAGTCTTCGCTCTCACCTTTTAGTTTCTTGATTTGAAATTGGTCAGTACCAAGATCTTTCATTTGCTTAAAATCTTCAATGAAGTCTTTTGGAACCGCTGAATTGAGAGGCTGGACAGAAAAATGTTCAACCAATGTAGATTTTGCACTTTCTGTCAGTTTCTGAAGGATTGCAGCTTCCGGTATTTCAGGTAAATTATCAACATCAACCGCTTTTTCAGCAAGACGGGCTTCAAGTATTTTTTTTAAATCTTCTAGGGTGTATGCATGTATTGTTTTATAGAGACTGTTGTTCTCTCTTAACCACAACAGTGCTTCATGGACTTTTCTCAGATCTATTAGTGCAGTCCAAACATTCTTGTTGTAAGTAGGCTGACCATTGACAATGACTACAAAACTATCAATGTTAAGAAGTTTTTCAGGCTGAATATCTGCATTTGCTTGCACATCAACAGGTAGATATACTATTCTCCCCTTAAGAGCGTCAACAAGTTCTGTTCTAGGTCTCTTCAATGCAGTTACTTGTCCTAATCTGACGATCGTAAGACAAGGCATTACAAATCGAATCATTGCCATTTCAAAATTATTTAAACACTTTATACATTCCGGTGTACAGTCTATATGAAGGTTATTTAATACTGATCGGACATTCTCCTGACTTTTCAACATTTTCCCAGCACAGTAATCACAGACAAAGAATGAATCTATGACATCCTCTTTCCAACCTGTACATTGAATTAGTTCTTCTCTGTCATCTTTGGGTATGTCCTGTTGTAGGTGTTCTAAAATCGTGGCCATCATTACATCAAAACCTTTCTTATTTGAAAGGGATCTTAGACTCTTCAATTGGTATTTTGTCTTTATCTGCTCACAACTGTCACAATGCATTGTGGGGTATACATCCCTAATGTTAGCTACCTTATCAAGGCTCTCACCAAATAATTTTATTATTGTATTTTCATCCACAGAAACTCTAATATTGCTATCACCGTAAATGAAGTCTTGACTATTATTACGACAGAGTCTACTTGACACTTCTTCTATGTAATGACTTAGTTCCTTGTACGAGCCCTCGACTTTTAGTAGATTAATATGTTGTATAATCTTACATTTTGATACTGCCTTATATACGCTATTAATGAAACAGTTCAAGACAGGAAAATGTGGAGCTAGTGCCCTTAGAGAACGCAAATAGCTCTGACATCCCTCATTTGGGCTACAGTATAACGAATGCCCATGCTTTCTTGTGTCCCTGTAATTGATTTCACAATAATCCAAGCCGCCAAGGTAGAAATTAACCACTTTGTCAGTTGAAAATTTTAATGCTATATTGTTTTCAAGGATATCAAAAAGAATTTGACATAATTCAATATCCGTCGGATAGAGCTTGCGGATGTCAGGTTGACATTGCCAAGTATTCTGCTGCCCAATTTTTGGTTTTGAATGTTTACTCAGATTGTTATAGGTGACTTCAGCCATCATAATTTCCTTGTCAGATCTAGTTTTAGAGCATTTTTCAATAGTTGTCTCGTACTTTTCAGGACAGTTTGTTCTACAACAAAGAGAATTTTTTGCCAAATATTCAGTAGAACTAAACGAACTGTTTAAAAAACAGTTAGAAATGCTTTTTTCTTGAGTCGGTGTTCCAGGAATTTGTTCTAAATCATTAGTCTTACAAACACATTTACTAATAACCCTAACAGGCTCGTTTTCGCCATAATTGAAAAACATTGCTTTTCCTTCGCTGTTGATAGGTATGCTTGTATATATATTTTTATTGCTGCTACATAAACTGCAATTGCTCCTTCCAAAATTAATATACAAATTTTCTAATAAATACGCCTCCGTATATTCACTGTGTTGTCGGACATTTTCCATTGCATCTATAAACTGTTCCGCAGTTGCCAATCCATACCTTGGAAGCTTTTCGTTAAACTGACAACATTTCTTTTGGATATTGCTATGAAGCTTTGCCAAAGCATTTCTAGCCGACTTTTCAACAGCATCCGCTCTTTCAAAGAGAATTTTAATCTGTAATTTCGAATACTTTTCGTGATCCCGATAAAACATGCGTAAAATGTTTCTCAATTTACAAAGATCAGCCTGCATTTTTGCCATCTTCTTGTATTTCTGAATGTAATTTTTCCCTTTGTCCTTATGCGTTCTTCGGTACAACCTCGCAGAGAATTTAATTTTTTCATTATAGCTTTTGTCACCCCAGTATCTACCCATTATTCTGGTAGCAACTTTTTTCTTATGTTTGTTTCGGTAATCTATATCGTTATCATACCTTTCCTTGCTCTTTTGTTTCGCTGTCTCAATTTTCCCTTCTCGATACCCCTGATCCGTAAGATACCTCTGTTTTGCTCTGTCATATTTCATTTTCTTAAATCCTGGATCACAAGACATCTTAGTAGCAATCCTTACGCGTGCTCGAGCTTTATTGCGTTTGGTGGCATTTTTATCTCTTTTAAATAAACTTTTCTGATATTTCAGGATGTTAGCTTTATTTTTTGTGTAGTAAAGTTTTCTATTAGTAGAAATTTGGATTGTTCTATTTTGATATTGTTTTTGGTTATTCTTTCTTTTTTTCCACTCGCGTGAGACCATATTTTTTCAAGGTTTAAAATTATTAAGCACACAAAATCCCGTGTCGAGTATCTAAAACCTAGCATAAAACAAAACTAATTTTAAAATTTTCAGGTATTTATCTTGTTTGAATTACAAAATTAGTATTATTGGTTAGACACCATAAATATTTTTGCAGTTTACATAATAAGTTTAGTGATTCTGGACTGAAAACTAAAATAATTGCAATTATGAGACAATAATATGGAGATATGTACTTTACGGGTTACAAACCAAAAAAGCTTGGTTCCAGGATACAATAATAAATTTGAACTGAGATGAAAAAAAAATTTCTTCCAGGAGACAAAAAGCAAAACTAATTTTAGAATTTTCATGTATTTTTGTTGTTTAAATTAAAAAATTACTTTTACTGATTAGGTATCATAAATATTTTTGCAGTTTACATAATAATTTTAGCGATTAAGCCAAAAAAGAAAATTTTGGTTCCAGGAGTTTCGGTTACTATTGAGACAAGTAGCTATTATTACTATAGAGTTCATTACATGGACTGTTTTATTGCTTCAAAATTCAAATATCTTTGAAAAGACTGCAGTATGAAATTACATCAAAAATGCAATTTTTTTGACAAAATTGATTCTACTTTAAAAAGTATTTTATTTTTAAATACAAAAGTGACTAGATGTTGCAATTTTCTTTAAAATGAGCTATTATACAGCTCTCTATGATTTTCCAGTGCCCAGCTAGCTGAGCAGAAAAAAAAGCGGAAAGAAAAAAATATCCCGTTTGTGGAGAATAACGTGGTAAAAGTCAATTTTCTTGATTTTCAAGCCAATATATTTTCTTTGTTATTCAAGCCAAAGGGCGGTAAGTTTCCTTTATAGAGGATTCGGACAAGGCGGTTCTAATGGTGTACTTTTTGTTTTGATCTGACTCTTTTTTTAGGAGTTGGGGGGTTTTATATTTCTTGACATTGGAGGTGATCGTCTCTTACTAGGTTGCTAGCTACCGCTGCAACCCGGATCCTGGGAAAATGAAAATTTTCCACTTCAATTCAGATCTTTCTCAAAGAGATGAAAAATTAAAAATATTTTTCTAAATTTTTCATAGAAGATAGAAAAGTTCCACTTCGATTCTGAATTTTATTGAATACATTATTGAACGTTTGATTACTGTTGGAAATTTTAACACAATAGAACTTCGATCCTTATATAAAAACTATTGCAACCCGGATTCCAGTTACTATGGGCTTTAGCTCGTCCTTTAATGTATTATTTTATTTCCAAAGATTTTTAACCAATTTAATTTCCTTTAAATAAGCCATTGAACAACTCTCAACGATGTTCCAGTGCCAAGCTATCTGTCGAAAAGAAAAAAGAAAAAAGAAAGAAAAAATATGCCGTTTAGGCAGAATGTTGTAGTAGCCGCCATTTTTCTTGATTTTCAAGCCAATACATTTCCCTTGCTGTTCAAGCCAAGGGACAGACAGTTTCCTGTACAGGGGTTTCGGACAAGGCGGTTCTAATGGTATACTTTTTGTTTTGATCTGACTTTTTTTTAGGAGTTATGGGTTTTTAAATTTCTTAACATTGGACGTGATCGTCTCTTACTAGGTTGCCAGCTACCACTTCTACCCGGAAAATCATTCCAATGATCGTCTCTTAATGTAAAAACCGCATACGACAACTCCTTCAATACGAAGTGCCTGACTGAAGAAGAAAAAAACACATTGTGCCTACATCGTTCTTTACTCAGGCAGTACTAGCGAGCTGCCTATGATAATAAACTGATTACACACAAGAAAAAGCCTATGGCTTTTTTTTCTTTGAAATAGTAAGAGACGAGTCTCTAACAATCAAGTAGGTAGCTAATTCTAATGTATGCAATTGTTGGTTATTCCAATGATCGTCTTTTAATGTAAACTTAAAAAGGGCACTCAAACTTTTAATTTCCGTTCCAATGAGCCCTCACACGATATTCTAGAACCACTGGGTTGATATAATCACCCCTGGGGAAAAAAACAAAAACAAAAAAACAAATAAACACGCATCCGTGATCTTTCTTGTGGCAAAAAAAATGCAAAATTCCACATTTTTGTCGATAGGTGCTTGAAACCTCTACAGTAGGGTTCTCTTATACGCTGAATATGATCGTGTGATTTTCATTAAGGTTCTGTAACTTTTAGGGGGTCTTTCCCCCTTTTTTCGATACTCAGCCAAATTTTCTCAGGCGCGTATCTTTTGATTAGTAAGACTAAACTTGATGAAGCTTATATATTTGAAATCAGCATTAAAATCTGATTCTTTTGATGTATGTACCATTGTATCTTTTGATGGTTAACATTGAGCCTGGTCGCTCCTTACTTACAGTTCGTTACCACGAACTGTTTGGTTAAAACAGGAAAAAGTCTTACGCTTTTTCTTCTTTGAAACAGTAAGAGACAAACCTGAAAAATCATTAGTAAACTAAGTCTAATATGGTACCACGTTCAATTCCTACCGAAGACAATTTTTACTCCTTTCACAACCTAAAGTCTAAACAAAACTTCAATAGATGACGACTTTATTAACATCATTTATGATGATCCATTTCGATCCTTTATGTAATGTAAACATTAAAAACAGGGAAAAACCTCTTGATTTTTTCTTATTTGGAATAGTAAGAGACGAACTTCAGAAAATCAAGCAGGTAACTAAATCCAATATGTGTCATAGTTTATTCTTTACTAGGTTTGAGCCATCAGTAGAGCCATTATTCCGACAAATCCTTCGTAAACGCCATTTATAATTGACTAGAGCGATCCCTTATATAATTTCAGCTATATTCGTTGAAACTTACATAGCCCCCATTTATAATGAAATATATCGATCCATTAAGTAAATATTATATTATCTTGTCGATAGATAAGTGCGTATAAATATTGCATTCACTTATTACTTCATATGGTTACTACCTATGATTTTGACATCATTCATCAAGATTGGTCATGAAAATGCAGTTTTTTGGGGGAAAATTGATTCTATTTAAAATAAAAATGTTTAATTACAAATTAAACGGCACTAGATCTAGTAATTTACTTTAAAGTGAGTCATTGAACAACCCTCTCAGAGGTTTTAGTGCCAAACTATGGAAAAGAAAAAAAAAGATGCCGTTAAGGCAAAATGCTGTAGTAGCTGCCAAATTTATTGATTTTCAAGCCAATATATTTCACTTGGTTTTCAAGCCAATGGAAAGTAACTTTCCTACACAAGGGTTTTGTATAAGGCGGTTCTAATCGTGTACTTTTTGTTTTGATCTGAGTTTTTTCTTAGGAATAATGGGTTATTATATTTATTAACATTGGACGTGATTGTCACAAAAAAATAATATGTATCATATTGTTAATTTTACACAATTAATTACTGATGTCACAGTCCATTTGGCAAGCACGCTTGGCCTTAAACCGGAAGGTTGGTGGTTCAAAGTTACCCGGGATCATTTTATTGAATTGTAATTCAGCTATCAATAAAACCATATTATTACTATATCATTAACTAGTATATGCTTATTAAGTATAGGCAAGAGTTCGTTCTTTATTATAATTCCTCTTTATATCTTCAAGATACATCTCCAATACAACTGCCAAGATGCACCTCCAAAAAAAATGTATCTATTTTGGAAGATACTAATCAGCAAAACCATTTATAGGGAGGTATATACTTCAATCCCAATTCCCGCGGCAATTCGGGAGGCATCCACTGCCTTTTACTAGCTAATTCATAAAACTGGCGCCACTTCCAAATATTATTCCCACCAGATATACTAGGAGGTAGACTTATAAATGGGACTTCCAAGCCTTTTGTAGGTTCAACTGAAATGTTTCCAACATCACAACCCCGCACAAAGGGGCATATTTCAAAAAGTCTTCTATGTTCTTCCATTGGCACATCCCTCTCTTTCCAGTTTCCAACCACACCTGCACAAAAAGTACACTGAACCTGGTCACTCTGGCCAACAACGAAGAACCCAGCTTCTGCAAGTTCTCTGGTATCAATGAAATCCTTGGATCACAATCCATTAAACGTCCTTAATCTAACATCCTTTCGCTTAAGAGCAGTATGTTCTTCTTGTGACAGTAAAGGTCGGGAGATATAGCTTGGTGGTTGCAGATGAAAATTAATATAGTTTTGACTGTAGCTTCCACATCCCTTGTATTGCTCAAAAATTTCATAGCCTCCAGTTAAAGCAGAAGGTTTCACTTGAATGTTTCCCACATTACCTCCTTGAACAAAAGTACATGTTTCAAAGTGCCTCCTATGTCGGTTGGTATACCTTTGCTTTTTTCTTTTCAAGTTACTATCTCTGTTGTTTGTGTAGTACTCTTTTTTCAACTTGCGTATAGCCTGCTTTGATCTAACCATTATTCTAATCAAGAATGAGAGAATTTTCAGTTTTGACTTTCCTTATATACTAATTATGACGTCACGGTGTATGACGTTATGTATTCATGAATGAGACCATTTACAGTTTTGACGTATCTTATATAGTAATTATGACGTCACTGCATCAAAAATACAGTTTTTATTGGAAAAATTTATTCTCTTTTAGAAATAATTTATTTTAGTTACTATAGATTTTTAACCCAATTAATTTCCTTTAAAATGAGCTATTGAACAACCCTCTACGATGTTCCAGTGCCAAGCTATCTCTGGATACAAAAAAAGAAAAAAAAAAATATCCCGTTTTGGAAGACTAACGTGGTTAAAGTCAATTTTCTTGATTTTAAAGCCAATATATTTCCCTTGCTGTTCAAGCCAAGGGATACAGGGGTTTCGGACAAGGCGGTTCTAATGGTGTACTTTTTGTTTTGATCTGACTCCGTTTTTAGGAGTTATTAGGGGTTTTTATATTTCTTAGCATTGGACGTGATCGTCTCTTACTAGGTTATTTATTATGACCTCGAACTGTTTGATTTAATATTCAGTTACTATGGGTTACAGTTCGTTCCTTATTATAATAAAAAAAAATTAAGTGCAAAAGGCGCTAGATCTAGAGATTTCCTTTAAAATGAGCCATTGAACAACTCTCTACGATGTTCCAGTGCCAAGCTTTCTCTGGAAACAAAAGAAAGAAAAAAAAATATCCCGTTTGTGGAGAATAACGTGGTTAAAGTCAATTTTCTTAATTTTCAAGCCAATATATTTTCTTTGTTATTCAAGCCAAAGGGCGGTAAGTTTCCTTAATAGGGGTTTCGGACAAGGCGGTTCTAATGGTGTACTTTTTGTTTTGATTTGACTGTTTTTCTAGGAGTTAGAGTTAGGGGTTTTTATATTTCTTAACATTGGACGTGATCGTCTCTTACTAGGTTGCTAGCTACCGCTGCAACCCGGATTGGATGTGATCGTCTCTTACTAGGTTGCTTGCTACCGCTGCAACCCGGATTAATATTTAACCCGGATTAAAAAATTATTATCATATCTTATATGTAACTTTTATTTTATAAGTCTTCGATAGTCTAATGGTAAGCATGCCCACTTGTTTCTTGGGAGAAGGGGGTTCTATTCCCCGTTGGGAAGAACTTTTAATATTTTGACTTAAAAGCACTATCTTTTCAATTTAAAATTTAAAAAAGAAACTTGTTTATTTATATTCTAGCTAAAATAATGAAGATAATATGAATGAACCACAGGGTTCAGTTTCTTTGGACTTGAGTTCGTTTTTTAACTATAAATACAAACAGGAAAAAGCCTAAGGCTTTTTCTTCTTTTAAATAGCAAGAGACGAAACTCAAACAATCAAGTATCTAACTAAGTCTAACTAAGCTAACTAGCTAATCTTAGTAGCTAACTAAGAAGATAATATGAATGAACCACAGGGTTCAGTTTCTTTGGACTTGAGTTCGTTTTTTAACTATAAATACAAACAGGAAAAAGCCTACGGCTTTTTCTTCTTTCAAATAGTAAGAGACGAAACTCAAACAATCAAGTAGCTAACTAAGTCCAATGTATGGAATGGTTTGTTATTTCAGTGATTTACTAACTTATACTAAAGTTAAGTGGCCTATATAATTTAGTATAGGCAAGAGGTCGTTCTTTATTATAACCTGGAACCACCATATATCAGATACTATGCATGACCGATCGTTCTTTACTGTAAACCAAATTCAAATATATATTTATTTATGAGAGGCAGCCTGGCCGAGTGGTCCAAGGCACTGGTGTTAGCCACCAGTCTCTTCAGAGGCGAGGGTTCAATTCTTACCGCTGGTATACGATTATGTTTGAAAGACTGCAGTGTGAAAAGACATCAAAATGCAGTTTTTGGTGGAAAAATTTATTCTCTTTTAGAAATAATTTATTTTAGTTACTATAGATTTTTAACCCAATTAATTTCCTTTAAAATGAGCTATTGAACAACCCTCTACGATGTTCCAGTGCCAAGCTATCTCTGGATACAAAAAAAGAAAAAAAAAAGAAAAAAAAAAAAGAAAAAAATATCCCGTTTAGGCAGAATGTTGTAATAGCTGCCACTTTTCTTGATTTTCAAGCCAATATATTTCCCTTGCTGTTCAAGCCAAGGGACAGAAATTTTACTATGCAGGGGTTTTGGACAAGGCGGTTCTAATGGTGTACTTTTTGTTTTGATCTGACTCTTTTTTTAAGAACTATGGGTTTTTATATTTCTTAACATTGGACGTGATCGTCTCTTACTAGGTTGCTAGCTACCGCTGCAACCCGGATTAATGTAAAATCCGGAACTATTAAAAAAATTTATTTTATCATTAATTACAGAAGGAACTATTTGTAGCAAGTTTTACTATTGAGACGAGCCGCTCTTACTATATCTTCGTCCTGCCGTCTGGCGAGATCCATGACTGTTTGTGGATGGTTTTATGTTCTAACTGGGATTGTGCCGACCGTAAGATCATTCCTCAGAGAATAATCTATCAGAAGGGCTCCGTTTTCGTTCATTTCACCAAGACCATGTCTCCCTAGGACTTGCGGGCAGTAGTCTCTTTCATCTCCGACCTTTGATTTGAAGTCCCCAACCACACAAAGAAGGTCATTTGTTGGGACTTCTGATACCAATGATTAAAGAGCTTGGTAGGATGACTCCTTATCAGCATTCTTTTCAAGTTACTATCTCTGTTGTTTGTGTAATACTGTTTTTTCAACTTGCGTATAGCTTGCTTCGATCTAACCATTATCTAATCAAGAATGTGAGAATTTACATCTTTGTCGTTCTTAAGTAGTAATTTAGGCAGAATGTTGTAGTAGCTGCCACTTTTCTTGATTTTCAAGCCTTTAGTATAGGCAAGAGGTCGTTCTTTATTATAATTAGCATGCCCACTTGTTACCTGAGAGAAGTTGGTTTCGATTCCCCGTCAGGGAGAACTTTTAATATGTTGAATTAAAAGCAGTATATTTTCAATTTAAAATTTAAAAAAGAAACTTGTTTATTTACATTCTAGCTAAAATAATGAAGATAATATGAATGAACCACAGGATTCAGTTTCTTTGGATTTGAGTTTGTTTTTTAACTATAAATACAAACAGGAAAAAAGCCTACGGCTTTTTCTTCTTTTAAATAGTAAGAGACGAAACTCAAACAATCAAGTAGCTAACTAAGTCCAATGTATGGAATGGTTTGTTATTTCAGTGATTTACTAACCTATACTATAGTTAAGTGGCCTATATAATTTAGTATAGGCAAGAGGTCGTTCTTTATTATAATCGAGTAGAAAACTAATTTCAATGTATGCAATGGTTTGTTATTCCAACGATCGCTTTTTAATGTTATGCTCTACTGCAACTGCAGCTGTTGTCTTAGTTGTCTGTAGCTGTTGGCTTTATTGCACTTGCACCTGTTGGTTTTGTTATTCCTTTAACTGTTGGGCTAATTGTCTACAGCTGCTTGCTATATTGTATCTTCAGCTGTTGGATTAGTTGCTTGTAGCGTTTGTCGTCAACTGTTTGCCTTATTGTAGCTAGAGCTATTGGCTTAGTTGTTCCTGAATATTGTATAAGGTACTATGGGCTACTGTTCATTCCTTAATGTAATTTAACCCAATTAATTTCCTTTAAATTGAGCTATTGAACAACCCTCTACGATGTTCCAGTGCCAAGCTATCTCTGGATACAAAAAAAAGAAAAGAGAAAAAAATATCCCGTTTGGGGAGAATAACGTGGTTGAAGTCAATTTTCTTGATTTTCAAGCCAAGATATTTCCCTTGCTGTTCAAGCCAAGGGACAGAAAGTTTCCTATACAGGGGTTTCGGACAAGGCGGTTCTAAAGGTGTACTTTTTGTTTTGATCTGACTCCTTTGTTAGGAACTATGGGTTTTTATATTTCTTAACATTGGACGTGATCGTCTCTTACTAGGTTGCTAGCTACCGCTGCAACCCGGATAACTACACCTGTAACCACCATATATCAGTTAGTATGGGAGAGAGATCATTCTTTACTGTAAACATTGGAGGTGATCGTCTCTTACTAGGTTGCTAGCTACCGCTGCAACCCGGATTGTTTTAAAAATAATTTGTTTAAGTTACAAAAGGTTTTTAACCCCATTATTTCCTTTAAAATGAGCCATTGAACAACTCTCAACTATGTTCCAGTGCCAAGTTATCTGTGGAAAAGAAAAAAAAAAGAAAAAAAAGATGCCGTTTAGACAGAATGCTGTAGTAGCTGCCACTTTTCTTGATTTTCAAGGCAATATATTTCCCTTGATGTTTAAGCCAAGGGGCAGAAAGTTTCCTATACAGGTATTTTGAACAAAGCGGTTCTAATGGTGTACTTTTTGTTTTGATTTTACTCTTTTCTTAGGAGTTATGGGTTTTTATATTTCTTAACATTGGACTGATCGTTTCTTACTAGGTTGCTAGCTACAAATGCAACCCGGATTAGATTTATAAATTAGATTACAGCTAGAGCTGCAACCATGATACTACAATCACTCCACTTGTTAACGTTAAATAAAACTTTACCAGCCTATAATATAGTTAAGTTGCCTATGTAAGCTAGTATAGGCAAGAGTTCGTTCTTTATTGTAAAAACGATCAAGTAGCTAACTAAGTCCAATGTATGCAATAAGTTTTTATTCCAATGATCGTCTTTTAATGTAGAATTAATTTTGTTAATTACAAAAGGTTTCTATATACAGCAGTTTCTTTTAAAATGAGCCATTACACAGCTCTTTATTATGACCACGAACCGTTTGATTTCATACTTAAGTTACTATGGGTTACAGTTCGTTCCTTATTGTATTTTAGGAGCTATGGGTTTTTATATTTCTTAACATTGGACGTGATCGTCTCTTACTAGGTCGCTAGCTACCGCTGCAACCTGGAAATATTTGATGAAACTTACATATTCTGCATTTACGACGAACCCTATTGATCCTTTTATGTACTTGTAGCTACCCCTGGCGCCACTGTATATCAGTTACTATTGGCGAGAGATCGTTCTTTACTGTAATCTTCCTACACCTCCTCTTCCGTGGCTTTGCCCGACTGGACAAGGTATTTTACTGCAGAGAAGCAAATTTTCAAAAGATCCTTGTCTAACATAAATACTTGACTTTTCTCTCTCAATTTTAACTTTTCCATACAACTGGTCTATTAAATACCTTTGCTTTTCTCTTTTCATGATACTATGCCTTGTTTTTGTGTAGTACTATTATTTTTAACTTAATTGAAGCTTGCTTGGATAAAACCATTAATGATTCAGCTTTGTAGTCTTACGGGTCCTTATATTATAAGAGACGAAACTCAAACAATCAAGTAGCTAACTAAGTCCAATGTATGGAATGGTTTGTTATTTCAGTGATTGTCTTTTAATGTAAAAATATAAATACTGTAATCTTAACTATAGTGACGTTGCGTATGGAAGTTAGTATAGGGAAGAGTTTGATCTTTATTATATTCTAGCTAAAATAATGAAGATAATGTGAATGTACCACAGGGTTCAGTTTCTTTGGACTTGAGTTCGTTTTGTAACTATAAATACAAAAAGTAAAAATCCTACGGCTTTTTCTTCTTTTAAATAGTAAGAGATGAAACTCAAACAATCAATTAGTATCTAACAAAGTCCAATGTATGGAATGGTTTGTTATTTCAGTGATCGTCTTTTAATGTAAATTTACTAACCTATACTATAGTTAAGTGGCCTATATAATTTAGTATAGGCAAGAGGTCGTTCTTTATTATAATCTAATGATGTACTTTTGTTTTGATCTGACTCTATTTTTAGGAGTTTTGGGTTTTTATATTTCTTAGCATTGGACTGATCGTCTATTACTAGGTTGCTAGCTACTGCTGCAACCCAAATTCACATATATATTTATTTATGAGAGGCAGCCTGGCCGAGTGGTCCAAGGCACTGGTGTTAGCCACCAGTCTCTTCAGAGGCGTGGGTTCAATTCTTACCGCTGGTATACGATTATGTTTGAAAGACTGCAGTGTGAAAAGACATCAAAATGCAGTTTTTGGTGGAAAAATTTATTCTCTTTTAGAAATAATTTATTTTAGTTACTATAGATTTTTAACCCAATTAATTTCCTTTAAAATGAGCTATTTAACAACCCTCTACGATTTTCCAGTGCCAAGCTATCTCTGTATACAAAAAAAGAAAAAAAAAAAAAAAAAGAAAAAAATATCCCGTTTAGGCAGAATGTTGTAGTAGCTGCCACTTTTCTTGATTTTCAAGCCAATATATTTCCCTTGCTGTTCAAGCCAAGGGACAGAAATTTTACTATGCAGGGGTTTCGGACAAGGCGGTTCTAATGGTGTACTTTTTGTTTTGATCTGACTCTTTTTTTAAGAACTATGGGTTTTTATATTTCTTAACATTGGACGTGATCGTCTCTTACTAGGTTGCTAGCTACCGCTGCAACCCGGAAAATATAATACTGTAATCTTAACTATAGTGAAGTTGCGTATGCAAGTTAGTATAGGGAAGAGTTCGATCTTTATTATAAACTATTCTCGTCATAGCTCTAATATAAAACTATGACGACATTCATTATTTATCTAGTAAGGTTTCAGACAAGGTAGTTCTAATGATGTACTTTTGTTTTGATCTTACTCTATTTTTAGGAGTTTTGGGTTTTTATATTTCTTAGCATTGGACTGATCGTCTCTTGCTAGGTTGCTAGCTACTGCTGCAACCCAGATTCACATATATATTATTTATGAGAGGCAGCCTGGCCGAGTCGCTGCAACCCGGATCAAACAACAAAGTAGCTAACTAAATCAAATGTATGTATTGGGTTTTTATTCCAATGGCCGTCTTTTAGTGGAAAATTTTAATATATATTGACCTTAAATATAATAACTGTACTAGCCTATACTATAGTTAAGTGG
The DNA here is from genome assembly GCF_049724085.1 of Artemia sp. Qi Xiang Cuo. Taxonomy (NCBI): domain Eukaryota; kingdom Metazoa; phylum Arthropoda; class Branchiopoda; order Anostraca; family Artemiidae; genus Artemia; species Artemia sp. Qi Xiang Cuo. Next base: position 49,212 of record NW_028300357.1, read on the forward strand.
CCTATAAAATTTAGTATAGGCAAGAGGTCGTTCTTTATTAAAACTTCGAACATTTGAACCTTTTATAATTTATAATGATGTATAATATAAATACTGTAATCTTAACTATAGTGAAGTTGGGTATGCAAGTTAGTATAGGGAAGAGTTCGATCTTTATTATAAAACATGCGTAAAATGTTTCTCAATTTACAAAGATCAGCCTGCATTTTTGCCGTCTTCTTGTATTTCTGAATGTAATTTTTCCCTTTGTCCTTATGCGTTCTTCGGTACAACCTCGCAGAGAATTTAATTTTTTCATTATAGCTTTTGTCACCCCAGTATCTACCCATTATTCTGGTAGCAACTTTTTTCTTATTATAGTATAGTATATTATAGTATAGGTTAGTAATTCCACATATAGCTTGGCACTGGTACAGTAAAGAACGAACTTCCAGCCCATAGTAACTAAAATATGATTATAATTTCAGGTTAAAGATTGATCAATGGTGTCATAATCGTAGGTTGTAGCCAGGTTGTCTAACAAAGGAAGCTAACAAAGTCCAATATATGCGATGGTATGTTCTTTGAATGATCGTCTTTTAATGTAATTTTAAAAATAATTTAATTTATAATTAAAAAAGGTGTTTAACCCCATTAATTTCCTTTAAAATGAGCCATTAAACAACTCTCTACGATGTTCCATTGCCAAGCTATCTGTGGAGTTACTAACCTATACTATAATTAAGTTGCGTATAAAATTTAGTATAGGCAAAAGGTCGTTCTTTATTATAATTCTTTATTATAACGTCTCTTACTAGGTTGCTAGCTACCGCTGCAACCCGGATTATATTTCTTAACATTGGACGTGATCGTCTCTTACTAGGTTGCTAGCTACCGCTGCAACCCGGATGTCTTTCCATACTGCTGTCTTTTTAAAGACATTTATTTAACACTTAAGTTACTATGGGTTACAGTTCGTTTCTTATTGTATTCTATTCAGGAGTTACTTTAGTTTTTACTATGGGGCTTGATCGTCTTTTACTAAGTTGCCGCAACCTGGATTCTTAACGTTGGATTTAATCGTCGCTTACTAGGCTGCTAGCTACCGCTGCAACCTGGATAATATTTATCATAAGCCATTCAGTTAGTATAGACTAAAGTTCGTTCTTTATTATAATAATGTAAAAATATAAATACTCTAATCTTAACTATAGTGAAGTTGCGTATGGAAGTTAGTATAGGGAAGAGTTTGATCTTTATTATATTCTTCGGTACAACCTCGCAGAGAATTTAATTTTTTCATTATAGCTTTTGTCACCCCAGTATCTACCCATTATTCTGGTAGCAACTTTTTTCTTATGTTTGTTTCGGTAATCTTCATCATTATCATACCGTTCCCTGCTCTTTTGTCTAGCCTGCTCAATTCTTGCTTCTCTGTAATGTTCATCATTACCATACCGTTCCTTGATCTTTTGTTTGGCTGTCTCAATTTTTGCATGTCTATAATCTTCATCATTGTGATAACGTTCCCTGCTCTTTTGTCTAGCCTGCTCAATTGTTGCTTCTCTATAAAGTTTATCATTGTGATAACGCTCCTTGATCTTTTGTTTAGCCTGCTCAATTCTTGCTTCTCTGTAATGTTCATCATTACCATACCGTTCCTTGATCTTTTGTTTGGCTGTCTCAATTTTTGCATGTCTATAATCTTCATCATTGTGATAACACATCTTGCTGTTTTGTTTTGCTCTCTCAATTATTACTTCTCGATACGCCTGGTCGGTTGAATACCTTTGCTTTTTTCTTTTCAAGTTACTATCTCTGTTGTTTGTGTAGTACTCTTTCTTCAACTTGCGTATAGCCTGCTTTGATCTAACCATTATTCTAATCAAGAATGAAAGAATTTTCAGTTTTGACTTTCCTTATATACTAATTATGACGTCACTCTATTCACGTCATAACTCTAATATAAAACTATGATGACGTTCATTATTTATTTAGTAGGGTTTCAGACAAGGTATTTCTAATGATGTACTTTTGTTTTGATCTGACTCTATTTTTAGGAGTTTTGGGTTTTTATATTTCTTAGCATTGGACTGATCGTCTCTTACTAGGTTGCTAGCTACTGCTGCAACCCAAATTCACATATATATTTATTTATGAGAGGCAGCCTGGCCGAGTGGTCCAAGGCACTGGTGTTAGCCACCAGTCTCTTCAGAGGCGTGGGTTCAATTCTTACCGCTGGTATACGATTATGTTTGAAAGACTGCAGTGTGAAAAGACATCAAAATGCAGTTTTTGGTGGAAAAATTTATTCTCTTTTAGAAATAATTTATTTTAGTTACTATAGATTTTTAACCCAATTAATTTCCTTTAAAATGAGCTATTGAACAACCCTCTACGATGTTCCAGTGCCAAGCTATCTCTGGATACAAAAGAAAAAAAAAGAAAAAAAAGAAAAAAATATCCCGTTTAGGCAGAATGTTGTAGTAGCTGCCACTTTTCTTGATTTTCAAGCCAATATATTTCCCTTGCTGTTCAAGCCAAGGGACAGAAATTTTACTATGCAGGGGTTTCGGACAAGGCGGTTCTAATGGTGTACTTTTTGTTTTGATCTGACTCTTTTTTTAAGAACTATGGGTTTTTATATTTCTTAACATTGGACGTGATCGTCTCTTACTAGGTTGCTAGCTACCGCTGCAACCCGGATCGTTCAACTCTAAATCCTTCTTTTCTAAACACTTTTTAATAATATCGAATAGCTTCTGAACATTATCTCTAATATCCGCCACTAGAGCTGTGTCATCCACAAATAACGTACATGATAGCCTAAACCAAGCCATGGTTACAAAGGAGGCTCCATTAATTTTCATTAAACTATCTATATCATTAACAAACAAGGAGAAAGGCATAGGAGATAAAGTACATCCTTGTTTCACACCAACATAAGACGTAAACAGCCTAGAAAAATTTCCCATAACCTACACAACAAATTTCACCCTCCGATACATATCTACTATTATTGCTACAAAGCAAGACGCCAAGCCTATTTCTAAAAGACTTTCAATTAACAACCTCATATTTACTGAGTCAAAAGCACTTTTCAGGTCTAAAAAGGGGACGAATAGCTCACCATTTTCCTTCTCAGTATATCCAAAGTAAAATTATGGTCAACAGTGCTGAATGTTGGTCTGAATCCTTCTTGCATCTGGCTAAGTATTTCGTCCTTATCTAACCAATCTCTTAGCTTAAATTCTTGAACCTTACAAAACAATTTACTTACTATATTTCTCATAAACATAGACCTAAAGTTTCCATGTAACTTCCTATTACCTTTCTTAAAAGGAGACACTGCTACCGAAGTGTCCCATAAGCGAGGCAAACAAGCCTTCCGCTCTACACACGAGACAATTGCTGCCAATATGGGTGTTAAAGTTGTCCTTAATAACCTCAGGGCTTTTGTAGATATACCATCTGTTTCTGGACACGGGTGTAAACTTCGGCTCTCTATGATTTTCCAGTGCCCAGCTAGCTGAGGAGGAAGAAAAAGCAGAAAGAAAAAAATATGCCGTTTGTGGAAAATATCGTGGTTAAAGTCAATTTTCTTGATTTTCAAACCAATATATTTTCTTTGTTATGTAAGCCAAAGAACGGTAAGTTTGCTATATAGAAGTTTAGGACAAGGCGGTTCTAACAGTATGCTTTTTGTTTCGATCTGAATCTTTTTTCAGGAGTTATGGGTTACTTTAGTATTTACTACGGGGCGTGATCGTCTCTTACTAGGCTGCTAGCTACCGCTGCAACCCGGATTGCTAGTTACCACTGCAACCCAGATTTGTGTTAGATTTTTGTTTAATAGTAAGCCGACAAATTTTCTTTGTTGTTTAAGCAAAGAGACTCTGGGTTACAGCTGCAGCCGCAACCCGGATACCGCTGCAATCTGGATAATCTGCAGCTACCCCTGTAACCACCATATGCCAGTTACTATAGGCTAGAGATCGTTCTTTACTGTATCTCAAAGAATCGGGCAGCTAACTAAGTACAATGTATTTTCTTCAAATGATTGTCTTTTAATATAATTCTATTCACGTCATAGCTCTAATAAAACTATGACGACATTCATTATTTATCTAGTAGGGTTTCAGACAAGGTGGTTCTAATGATGTACTTTTGTTTTGATCTGACTCTATTTTTAGGAGTTCTGGGTTTTTATATTTCTTAGCATTGGACTGATCGTCTCTTACTAGGTTGCTAGCTACTGCTGCAACCCGGATTCACATATATAGTTATGAGGCACCGCGGCCGAGTATTCCAAGGTGCTGGTGTTAGCCACCAGTCTCTTCGGAGGCGTGGGTTCAAATCTTACCGCTGGTATACGATTATGATTTAGGTACAAAAATCAAATATCTTTGAAAAGACTGCAGTATGAAAAGACATCAAAAATATAGTTTTTAGCAGAAAAATTTATTCTCTCTTAGAAATAATTTATGTTAGTTACAAAAGCTTTTAACCCAATTAATTTCCTTTAAAATGAGCCATTGAACAACTCTCTACGATGTTCCAGTGCCAAGCTATCTCTGGAAAACAAAAAAAGAAAAAAAGAAAAAAGAAAAAAAAATATGCCGTTTAGGCAGAAGGCTGTGGTAGCTGCCACTTTTCTTGATTTTCAAGTCAATATATTTCTCTTGTTGTTCATCCAAGGGACAGAAAGTTTCCTATACAGGGGGCTCGTACAAGGCGGTTCTAATGGTGTACTTTTTGTTTTGATCTGACTCCTTTTTTAGGAGCTATGGGTTTTTATACTTCTTAACATTGGACGTGATCGTCTCTTACTAGGTGGTTAGCTACCGCTGCAACCCGGATAAAAACCCTGATTACAAACAGGAAAAAGCCTACGGCTTTTTCTTCTTTGGAGTAGTAAGAGACGACTCTCAAAGAATCGGGCAGCTAACTAAGTACAATGTATGTAATGGTTTGTTCTTCTAATGATCGGCTTTTAATATAATTAGTATAGGCAAGAGGTCGTTCTTTACTATAACAATAATTTTTTTCAATTAAAAAAGGTTTTTAACCCCATTAATTTCCTTTAAAATGAGCCATTGAACAGCTCTCCACGATGTTCCAGTGCCAAGCTATCGGTTGAATTACTAACCTATACTATAATTAAGTGGCGTATAAAATTTAGTATAGGCAAGAGGTAGTTCCTTATTATAATCAAGCCAAGGGACAGAAATTTTACTATGCAGGGGTTTCGGACAAGGCGGTTCTAATGGTGTACTTTTTGTTTTGATCTGACTCTTTTTTTAAGAACTATGGGTTTTTATATTTCTTAACATTGGACGTGATCGTCTCTTACTAGGTTGCTAGCTACCGCTGCAACCCGGATAACTAAGTACAATGTATGTAATGGTTTGTTCTTCTAATGATCGTCTTTTAATATAATTAGTATAGGCAAGAGTTTGTTCTTTATTATGAACACAATAGAACTTCGATCCTAATATATAATCAAGTAGCGAACTAAATCCAATGCATGTAATTGGTTTTTATTCCAATGATCGTCTTTTAATGGAAAATTTTAATATAATGACCTTAAATATAACTGTACTAGACTATACTGTACGTAAGTGGCCTATGAAAATTTAGTATAGGCAAGAGGTCGTTCTTTACTCTATCTTACTAGGTTGCTAGCTACCGCTGCAGCTTGGATTTCAATGAAAATGTCTTGACTTTAAATACAAATGTACAAGCCTATGCTGTAGTTAAGCTGTCTACGTAAGATAATAGAGGGAAGAGTTCGTTCCTTATTGTAAAAAGACATCAAAATGCAGTTTTTGGTGGAAAAATTTATTCTCTTTTAGAAATAATTTATTTTAGTTACTATAGATTTTTAACCCAATTAATTTCCTTTAAAATGAGCTATTGAACAATCCTCTACGATGTTCCAGTGCCAAGCTATCTCTGGATACAAAAGAAAAAAAAAAGAAAAAAAAAAAAAAATATCCCGTTTAGGCAGAATGTTGTAGTAGCTGCCACTTTTCTTGATTTTCAAGCCAATATATTTCCCTTGCTGTTCAAGCCAAGGGACAGAAATTTTACTATGCAGGGGTTTCGGACAAGGCGGTTCTAATGGTGTACTTTTTGTTTTGATCTGACTCTTTTTTTAAGAACTATGGGTTTTTATATTTCTTAACATTGGACGTGATCGTCTCTTACTAGGTTGCTAGCTACCGCAGCAACCCGGATAAAAATAATTTATTTTAATTACAAAAGGTTTTTAACCCCATTAATTTCCTTTAAAATAAGCCATTGAACAGCTCTCTACGATGTTCCAGTGCCAAGCTATCTGTTGAATTACTAACCTATACTATAATTAAGTGGCGTATAAAATTTAGTATAGGCAAGAGGTAGTTCCTTATTATAATCAAGCCAAGGGACAGAAATTTTACTATGCAGGGGTTTCGGACAAGGCGGTTCTAATGGTGTACTTTTTGTTTTGATCTGACTCTTTTTTTAAGAACTATGGGTTTTTATATTTCTTAACATTGGACGTGATCGTCTCTTACTAGGTTGCTAGCTACCGCTGCAACCCGGATAACTAAGTACAATGTATGTAATGGTTTGTTCTTCTAATGATCGTCTTTTAATATAATTAGTATAGGCAAGAGTTCGTTCTTTATTATGAACACAATAGAACTTCGATCCTAATATATAATCAAGTAGCGAACTAAATCCAATGCATGTAATTGGTTTTTATTCCAATGATCGTCTTTTAATGGAAAATTTTAATATAATGACCTTAAATATAACTGTACTAGACTATACTGTACGTAAGTGGCCTATGAAAATTTAGTATAGGCAAGAGGTCGTTCTTTACTCTATCTTACTAGGTTGCTAGCTACCGCTGCAGCTTGGATTTCAATGAAAATGTCTTGACTTTAAATACAAATGTACAAGCCTATGCTGTAGTTAAGCTGTCTACGTAAGATAATAGAGGGAAGAGTTCGTTCCTTATTGTAAAAAGACATCAAAATGCAGTTTTTGGTGGAAAAATTTATTCTCTTTTAGAAATAATTTATTTTAGTTACTATAGATTTTTAACCCAATTAATTTCCTTTAAAATGAGCTATTGAACAATCCTCTACGATGTTCCAGTGCCAAGCTATCTCTGGATACAAAAGAAAAAAAAAGAAAAAAAGAAAAAAATATCCCGTTTAGGCAGAATGTTGTAGTAGCTGCCACTTTTCTTGATTTTCAAGCCAATATATTTCCCTTGCTGTTCAAGCCAAGGGACAGAAATTTTACTATGCAGGGGTTTCGGACAAGGCGGTTCTAATGGTGTACTTTTTGTTTTGATCTGACTCTTTTTTTAAGAACTATGGGTTTTTATATTTCTTAACATTGGACGTGATCGTCTCTTACTAGGTTGCTAGCTACCGCTGCAACCCGGACTATAAATACAAACAGGAAAAAGCCTACGGCTTTTCTTCTTTTAAATAGTAAGAGACGAAACTCAAACAATCAAGTAGCTAACTAAGTCCAATGTATGGAATGGTTTGTTATTTCAGTGATCGTCCTTTAATGTAATTCTTTACTGCAAAACTAGCAAAACAGTTTTTAAGTCTGATGAAGATTTAACTGATGTGTCAAAAGTAAGGTTGCAATTCGACGATTTTGTATTGGCCTTATTATAATTGGTATGGTGAAATAATAATATGCATATGGTTCTTAAATCATACTTCTTTATGGTCCCATTTGGTCTAGTGGCTAGGATAGTTAACTTTCACTTAGGAGAACCGGGTTCGATTCCCGGTGTGGGAAAGTTTTTAACTCTATAATCTTCGAACATTCGAACCTTTTATAATTTGTAATGATGTATAATATAAATACTCGTAATCTTCACTATAGTGAAGTTGCCTATGCAAGTTAGTATAGGGAAGAGTTCGATCTTTATTATAATTTCAAGCCAATAAATTTCCCTTGCTCTTCAAGCCAAGGGACAGAAAGTTTCCTATACAGGGGTTTCGGATAAGGCAGTTCTAATGGTGTACTTTTTGTTTTGATCTGACTCCTTTTTTAGGAACTTTGGCTTTTATATTTCTTAACATTGGACGTGATCGTCTCTTACTAGGTTGCTATCTACCGCTGCAATCCGGATTAGTATAGGCAAGAAGTCGTAGTTTATTATAAATTACAAACAGGAAAAACCCTATGGCTTTTTCTTAATTGGAATAGTAAGAGACGACCTGGCTAAAAACTATGATTGTGGCATCATTGATCAATCTGTAACATTTAATGCTCTTTACTGTAATGGTGTTTTCTTTACTAGGTTTCAGCAATCTCTACAGCCATGATACTGATGGAAATTACATTATCCCTATTTATGTTTCAGTTAACATGGGCTAGGTGTCGTTCTTTATTGTAACTAGTAACAAACAGGAAAAAGCCTACGGCTTTTTCTTCTTTGAAATAGTAAGAGACGAACCTCAAACAGTCAAACGGCTAACTAATTCCAATATCTGCAATTGTTTTTTATCCCAATGATCGTCTTTTAATGTACTTTCAAAATTCAAACATCTTTGAAAAAATACAGTAATAAAATACATCAAAAATGAAGTTTTTTGACAAAATTGATCCAACTTTAAAAACTATTTTATTTTTAATTACAAAAAGCAGTAAATGTAGCAATTTCCTTTAATATGAGCCATTATACAGCTCTTTATGATTTTCTAGTGCCCATCTAGCTCAGGAGGAAGAAAAAACTTTCAGTTAACATGGGCTAGGTGTCGTTCTTTATTGTAATGAACAACTCTCTACGATGTTCCAGTGCCAAGCTATCTGTGGAAAAGAAAGAAAAAAAATATTCCGTTTGTGGAGAATAACGTGGTAAAAGTCTATTTTCTTGATTTTCAAGCCAATATATTTTCTTTGTTATTCAAGCCAAAGGGCGGTAAGTTTCCTTTATAGAGGATTCGGACAAGGCGGTTCTAATGGTGTACTTTTTGTTTTGATCTGACTCTTTTTTTAGGAGTTGGGGGGTTTTATATTTCTTAACATTGGAGGTGATCGTCTCTTACTAGGTTGCTAGCTACCACTGCAACCCTGATATTCAAAATTAAAGATTAAAATTATCTCTGAAAGAATGGATTTTGTTGAAAAGTCAGCTAGAGATGCTTTCGCAAAACTTCATAGTAATATCCAAAAGAAATGTTGCATGTTTAGTGAAAAGCTTCCAAGGTATGAACCGGCAACTGTGGAACAGTTTATAGATGTAATGGGAAATTTCATAGATCACTGTGAATATATGGAGGCATAATTGTTCTTTACTTAGTTTCAGCTTTAATTCGATGATCCAGACTTTATGTACTAACTACATCCAAAGACTATGACGTCATTGATTAATATTGTATATAAAAAATTAAGTTTTTCGTAAAAAAATTAATAAAAAAAAAATTATGTACAAATAGCGCTAGATCTAGAGATTTCCTTTAAAATGAGCCATTGAACAACTCTCTACAATGTTCCAGTGCCAAGCTATCTGTGGAAAAGAAAGAAAAAAATATCCCGTTTGGGGAGAATAACGTGGTAAAAGTCAATTTTCTTGATTTTCAAGCCAATATATTTTCTTTGTTATACAAGCCAAAGGATGGTAAGTTTCCTTTATAGAGGATTCGGACAAGGCGGTTCTAATGGTGTACTTTTTGTTTTGATTTGACTCTTTTTTTAGGAGTGGGGGGGTTTTATATTTCTTAACATTGGAGGTGATCGTCTCTTACTAGGTTGCGAGCTACCACTGCAACCCGGATTGCTTGCACATCAACAGGTAGATATACTATTCTCCCCTTAAGAGCGTCAACAAGTTCTGTTCTAGGTCTCTTCAATGCAGTTACTTACCCTAATCTGACGATCGTAAGACAAGGCATTACAAATCGAATCATTGCCATTTCAAAATTATTTAAACACTTTATACATTCCGGTGTACAGTCTATATGAAGGTTATTTAATACTGATCGGACATTCTCCTGACTTTTCAACATTTTCCCAGCACAGTAATCACAGACAAAGAACGAATCTATGACATCCTCTTTCCAACCTGTACATTGAATTAGTTGTTCTCTGTCATCTTTGGGTATGTCCTGTTGTAGGTGTTCTAAAATCGTGGCCATCATTACATCAAAACCTTTCTTATTTGAAAGGGATCTTAAGACTCTTCAATTGGTATTTTGTCTTTATCTGCTCACAACTGTCACAATGCATTGTGGGGTATACATCCCTGATGTTAGCTACCTTATCAAGGCTCTCACCAAATAATTTTATTATTGTATTTTCATCCACAGAAACTCTAATATTGCTATCACCGTAAATGAAGTCTTGACTATTATTACGACAGAGTCTACTTGACACTTCTTCTATGTAATGACTTAGTTCCTTGTACGAGCCCTCGACTTTTAGTAGATTAATATGTTGTATAATCTTACATTTTGATACTGCCTTATATACGCTATTCTAACACCCCCTTTATATAACCGTTTATTAAACCATAGGCATCTTATCATTCTTTATTATATGATCATTACAAAATATTTTTAACCCCGTTAATTTGCTTTAAAATGAGCCATTGAACAACTCTCTACCATGTTCTAGTGCCAGTGCCAGCTATCTGTGGAATTACTAACCTATACTATAATTAAGTGGTGTATAAAATTTAGTATAGGCAAGAGGTTGTTCTTTATTATAACATATAAAATTTATTAATGTAATAAAAATAATTGTTTTAATTACAAAAAGTTTTTAACCCCATTAATTTCCTTCAAAGTGAGCCATTGAACAACTCTCTACAATGTTACAGTGCCATGGTATCTGTTGAATTACTAACCTATACTATAATTAAGTGGCGTATAAAATTTAGTACAGGTAATAGGTCGTTCTTTATTATAACACACAGTGTACATGAGGCGCACCTCGTTTCTGATACTCGATACGCCAGAAATGATCCTTAATTTTACCAAACAAAGGATTTGTCTTTGAACAAATTAGCTCATTAAACATAGGTGTCCATTTTTTGTCAAAGTGTATGGAAACTGCAATTGGATCTAGACACGTCAACTCTGCTGGGGTCATTTTTGCTACACCAGGTAAGTTCTTATGGACAGTCCGTAAATAGTCAATAAATTCAGGAGAGTACCACTCAGCACATGAAACTGTCAAAAACAAAGTCGGTGGACCCAATTGCTCAATCATTGACTTTACTTTATAGGAAAGAGATTGAAAATACTGCTGAGATCCTCTGATTTTTGATTGAACAGAAAACAAAGTCGCTTCCATCTCTCCATCACGGGAATGAAGCCTGTCTATAAATTGACGAGCAATTTGATTTGGTTTCACAGTCCGCAACATATGACCAACGCTATTACACATGTAAGAGAATTCTTGCAATTGGAAGCTGTGAAAAAGAAACTGTTTGTCAAGACGAAACTTAGTATGTCTGCTAAGAAGCCTTGATTTAAAATATTCTGCATTCCTAATCCGAAATGGTCTTGCCTTGTCACGCAAGCCATATTTGCCTTTCGGGAAAAGATTTGGAAACACTTTTAGATCAAGTTCTTCCTGAAATAAGTCTTCGCTCTCACCTTTTAGTTTCTTGATTTGAAATTGGTCAGTACCAAGATCTTTCATTTGCTTAAAATCTTCAATGAAGTCTTTTGGAACCGCTGAATTGAGAGGCTGGACAGAAAAATGTTCAACCAATGTAGATTTTGCACTTTCTGTCAGTTTCTGAAGGATTGCAGCTTCCGGTATTTCAGGTAAATTATCAACACCAACCGCTTTTTCAGCAAGACGGGCTTCAAGTATTTTTTTAAATCTTCTAGGGTGTATGCATGTATTGTTTTATAGAGACTGTTGTTCTCTCTTAACCACAACAGTGCTTCATGGACTTTTCTCAGATCTATTAGTGCAGTCCAAACATTCTTGTTGTAAGTAGGCTGACCATTGACAATGACTACAAAACTATCAATGTTAAGAAGTTTTTCAGGCTGAATATCTGCATTTGCTTGCACATCAACAGGTAGATATACTATTCTCCCCTTAAGAGCGTCAACAAGTTCTGTTCTAGGTCTCTTCAATGCAGTTACTTGTCCTAATCTGACGATCGTAAGACAAGGCATTACAAATCGAATCATTGCCATTTCAAAATTATTTAAACACTTTATACATTCCGGTGTACAGTCTATATGAAGGTTATTTAATACTGATCGGACATTCTCCTGACTTTTCAACATTTTCCCAGCACAGTAATCACAGACAAAGAATGAATCTATGACATCCTCTTTCCAACCTGTACATTGAATTAGTTCTTCTCTGTCATCTTTGGGTATGTCCTGTTGTAGGTGTTCTAAAATCGTGGCCATCATTACATCAAAACCTTTCTTATTTGAAAGGGATCTTAGACTCTTCAATTGGTATTTTGTCTTTATCTTCTCACAACTGTCACAATGCATTGTGGGGTATACATCCCTAATGTTAGCTACCTTATCAAGGCTCTCACCAAATAATTTTATTATTGTATTTTCATCCACAGAAACTCTAATATTGCTATCACCGTAAATGAAGTCTTGACTATTATTACGACAGAGTCTACTTGACACTTCTTCTATGTAATGACTTAGTTCCTTGTACGAGCCCTCGACTTTTAGTAGATTAATATGTTGTATAATCTTACATTTTGATACTGCCTTATATACGCTATTAATGAAACAGTTCAAGACAGGAAAATGTGGAGCTAGTGCCCTTAGAGAACGCAAATAGCTCTGACATCCCTCATTTGGGCTACAGTATAACGAATGCCCATGCTTTCTTGTGTCCCTGTAATTGATTTCACAATAATCCAAGCCGCCAAGGTAGAAATTAACCACTTTGTCAGTTGAAAATTTTAATGCTATATTGTTTTCAAGGATATCAAAAAGAATTTGACATAATTCAATATCCGTCGGATAGAGCTTGCGGATATCAGGGTGACATTGCCAAGTAACCTGCTGCCCAATTTTTGGTTTTGAATGTTTACTCAGATTGTTATAGGTGACTTCAGCCATCATAATTTCCTTGTCAGATCTAGTTTTAGAGCATTTTTCAATAGTTGTCTCGTACTTTTCAGGACAATTTGTTCTACTACACAGAGAATTTTTTGCCAAATATTCAGTAGAACTAAACGAACTGTTTAAAACACAGTTAGAAATGCTTTTTTCTTGAGTCGGTGTTCCAGGAATTTGTTCTGAATCATTAGTCTTACAAACACATTTACTAATAACCCTAACAGGCTCGTTTTCGCCATAATTGAAAAACATTGCTTTTCCTTCGCTGTTGATAGGTATGCTTGTATATATATTTTTATTGCTGCTACATAAACTGCAATTGCTCCTTCCAAAATTAATATACGAATTTTCTAAGAAGTACGCCTCCGTATATTCACTGTGTTGTCGAACATTTTCCATTGCATCTATAAACTGTTCCGCAGTTGCCAATCCATACCTTGGAAGCTTTTCGTTAAACTGACAACATTTCTTTTGGATATTGCTATGAAGCTTTGCCAAAGCATTTCTAGCCGACTTTTCAACAGCATCCGCTCTTTCAAAGAGAATTTTAATCTGTAATTTCGAATACTTTTCGTGATCCCGATAAAACATGCGTAAAATGTTTCTCAATTTACAAAGATCAGCCTGCATTTTTGCCATCTTCTTGTATTTCTGAATGTAATTTTTCCCTTTGTCCTTATGCGTTCTTCGGTACAACCTCGCAGAGAATTTAATTTTTTCATTATAGCTTTTGTCACCCCAGTATCTACCCATTATTCTGGTAGCAACTTTTTTCTTATGTTTGTTTCGGTAATCTATATCGTTATCATACCTTTCCTTGCTCTTTTGTTTCGCTGTCTCAATTTTCCCTTCTCGATACCCCTGATCCGTAAGATACCTCTGTTTTGCTCTGTCATATTTCATTTTCTTAAATCCTGGATCACAAGACATCTTAGTAGCAATCCTTACGCGTGCTCGAGCTTTATTGCGTTTGGTGGCATTTTTATCTCTTTTAAATAAACTTTTCTGATATTTCAGGATGTTAGCTTTATTTTTTGTGTAGTAAAGTTTTCTATTAGTAGAAATTTGGATTGTTCTATTTTGATATTGTTTTTGGTTATTCTTTCTTTTTTTCCACTCGCGTGAGATCATATTTTTTCAAGGTTTAAAATTATTAAGCACACAAAATCCCGTGTCGAGTATCTAAAACCTAGCATAAAACAAAACTAATTTTAAAATTTTCAGGTATTTATCTTGTTTGAATTACAAAATTAGTATTATTGGTTAGACACCATAAATATTTTTGCAGTTTACATAATAAGTTTAGTGATTCTGGACTGAAAACTAAAATAATTGCAATTATGAGACAATAATATGGAGATATGTACTTTACGGGTTACAAACCAAAAAAAGCTTGGTTCCAGGATACAATAATAAATTTGAACTGAGATGAAAAAAAAATTTCTTCCAGGAGACAAAAAGCAAAACTAATTTTAGAATTTTCATGTATTTTTGTTGTTTAAATTAAAAAATTACTATTACTGATTAGGTATCATAAATATTTTTGCAGTTTACATAATAATTTTAGCGATTAAGCCAAAAAAGAAAATTTTGGTTCCAGGAGTTTCGGTTACTATTGAGACAAGTAGCTATTATTACTATAGAGTTCATTACATGGACTGTTTTATTGCTTCAAAATTCAAATATCTTTGAAAAGACTGCAGTATGAAAATACATCAAAAATGCAATTTTTTTGACAAAATTGATTCTACTTTAAAAAGTATTTTATTTTTAAATACAAAAGTGACTAGATGTTGCAATTTCCTTTAAAATGAGCTATTATACAGCTCTCTATGATTTTCCAGTGCCCAGCTAGCTGAGCAGAAAAAAAAAGCGGAAAGAAAAAATATCTCGTTTGTGGAGAATAACGTGGTAAAAGTCAATTTTCTTGATTTTCAAGCCAATATATTTTCTTTGTTATTCAAGCCAAAGGGCGGTAAGTTTCCTTTATAGAGGATTCGGACAAGGCGGTTCTAATGGTGTACTTTTTGTTTTGATCTGAATCTTTTTTTAGGAGTTGGGGGGTTTTATATTTCTTGACATTGGAGGTGATCGTCTCTTACTAGGTTGCTAGCTACCGCTGCAACCCGGATTTTAGCATCTAAGGGTTTTTACATTTCTTAACATTGGACGTGATCGTCTCTTACTAGGTTGCTAGCTACCGCTGCAACCCGGATCTTCAGAAACAACAATATAATTTCGTGTAATTATATTCACGTCATAGCTCTAATTTATCTAGTAGGGTTTCAGACAAGGTAGTTCTAATGATGTACTTTTGTTTTGATCTGACTGTATTTTTAAGAGTTTTGGGTTTTTATATTTCTTAGCATTGGACTGATCGTCTCTTGCTAGGTTGGTAGCTACTGCTGCAACCCAAATTATGAGAGGCAGCCTGGCCGAGTGGTCTAAGGCACTGGTGTTAGCCACCAGTCTCTTCGGAGGCGTGGGTTCAAATCTTACCGCTGGTATACGATTATGTTTGAAAGACTGCAGTGTGAAAAGACATCAAAAATAGAGTTTTTAGTGGAAAAATTTATTCTCTTTTAGAAATAACTTATTTTAGTTACTATAGATTTTTAACCCAATTAATTTCCTTTAGAATGAGCCATTGAAGAACTCTCTACGATGTTCCAGTGCCAAGCTATCTCTGGATACAAAAGAAAAAAAAAGAAAAAAAAATACCTCGTTTAGGCAGAATGTTGTAGTAGCGGCCACTTTTCTTGATTTTCAAGCCAATATATTTCCCTTGCTGTTCAAGCCAAGGGACAGAAAGTTTCGTATATAGGGGTTTCAGACAAGGTGGCTCTAATGATGTACTTTTTGTTTTGATCTGACTCCTTTTTTTAGGAGCTATGGGTTTTTATATTTCTTAACATAGGACGTGATCGTCTCTTACTAGGTTGCTAGCTACCGCTGCAACCCGGATTGCTAGCTACAGCTGCAACCCGGATTGCTAGCTACCGCTGCAACCCGGATATAAATACTGTAATCTTAACTAAAGTGAAGTTGCGTATGCAAGTTAGTATAGGGAAGAGTTCGATCTTTATTATATTCCCATTTACAGTATCGATCCTTTATGTAATAATATAAATTAATATAGGCACGAGATCGTTTTTTATTATATAACCTACACCATAATTAAGTGTCGTATAAAATTTAGTATAGGCAAGAGGTCGTTCTTTATTATAATTACTTATGATGATTTCTTAAGGAACACAATTAAAATTTCTTAATGTAATAAAAATAATTTGTTTTAATTACAAAAGGTTTTTAACCCCATTAATTTCCTTTAAAATGAGCCATTGGACAACTCTCTACGATGTTCCAGTGCCATGCTATCTGTTGAATTACTAACCTATACTATAATTAAGTGGCGTATAAAATTTAGTATAGGCAAGAGGTCGTTCTTTATTATAAAGAATGACAACCCCCTTCCTCCCCCCTCCAGCCCTCAGGGGATGGGTTGTAAATTATGCCCAGGGGCATATAAGGTTTTTATATAACGCGTTGTCCTGGAAACTTCAAAAAGGGCTCATTCGATTGGAAATTGAAATGGCTAGTACCCTTTTTAATAGTCGAAAGTGACTGGAAAGCAACTAACACGCTTTCCAAAACCATCATTTCCCCAAACACATCCAATAAAGAATTTTGAAATAGCCATTTTGTTCTACGCAGCTCAAAGTTCAGGAAATTATACCTTTGAGCAGGACACTCCCCCCACAGTCTTCAAGGAAAGAGTTATAAGTTATGCCCTGGGGCATATAAGGTTTTTATTGAAATCTTTGTCGTAGAAGCTTGAAAAAGGGCTCATTCGATTGGAAATTCAAAGGAGTAGTGCCCTTTTTGAGTGTTGAAAGTGATTTGAAGGCAACTAACCCCCCTATCACGCCCATCTTTTCTCCAAACAAATCAAATCAATAATTTAGATAGCCATATTATTCAACGTATTTGAAAGTTTTGGAAATTAGATTTTATGGATGAAAACCACTCCCCCCCACAGCCCTCAGGGGAAGGGTTGTAAGTTATGCCTTGGGGGCGTATAAGGTTTTTATTTGAAAGCGTAAAAATTCAAAAGGGCTTATTCAATTGGAAATTGAAAAGGCTAGTGCCTTTTTTAATAGTTGAAAGTGATTGGAGAGCGACTAACGCGCCTCTCACGCCCACCATTTTCATAAACACATCCAAACAAAATTTTGAGATATCCATTTTGTTCAACTTAGTTTAAAGTTCTGGAAATCAGGTCTTTTAGAATTATAACCCCCCTCAGAGCCCTCAGTGCAAGGATTTTAAGTTATTCCCTGGGAACATATAAAGTTTATATAGAAAGTTGTTATAGAAATTTCAAAAAGGGCTCATTTGATTGAAATTGCCGTTTTTAATAGTCAAAAGTGAGTGGAGAGTAATTTCCCCCCCTCTTACGCCCACCATTTCCCCAAAAATATTCAATCAAAGTTTAGAGATAACCATTTTGTTCAACGTAGTTGAAAGTTCTGGAAATTATGTATTTAAGGATGACAAACCCCCCAAAGATCCAAGGGCAAAGGTTGTAACTTCTGCCCTAGGGGCATATAAGGTTTTTATAGACAGAGTTGACGTAAAACTTCAAAAGGGGCTCATTCAATTCGAAATTGAGAGGGCTAGTGCCCTTTGTAATAATCGAAAGTGAATGGACGGTAACTAACCCCCTATCACACCCACCATTCCTCCAAACACATCCAATCAAAATTTTCAGATATCTATTTTGTTCAACGTAGTAGAAAGTTATGGAGATTAGCTCTTTGAGAATGACATCCCCCCCAGTCCTCAGGGCAAGGGTTGTAAGTTATGCACCGGGGGCATATAAGATGTGTATTGAAAGTTTTGTCGTAGAAACTTTAAAAGGGCTCATTTGATCGGAAATTGAAACGGCTAGGGCCATTATTAATAGTTGAAAGTGATTGGAGAGTGACTACCGCCCCTATCGCGCCCACCATTTCCCCAAACGCATCCAATCAAAATTTTGAGATAGCCATGTTGTTTAACTTAGTTGAAAGTTCAGGAAATTCGGTCTTAGAGGATGAAAACCACCCTAACAGACCTTAGGGTAAGGGTTGTATTTTATGCCCTGGGGGCATATAAGGTGTTTATAGAAAGAGTTGTCGTTTCCAAAAGGGCTCATTCGATTGGAAATAGAAAGGCCTAGTCCTTTTTAAAAGTCGAAAGTGATTGGAAGGCTTGACATTTTTATAGTAAAGTTCGAAGTGGGTATAATGTATTATTTTTTGTTGTTGTTGTTGTTTAGACCAGGACACTTCGTATCGAAGGAGTTGTCGTGGGAACTTCGAAAAGGGCTCATTCGATTGAAAACAGAAAGGGCTGATGCCCTTTTTAATAGCCGAAAGTTATTTGAGGGCAGCTATTCCTCATTCCATTCCCACCCTCCCAAGTCAGTCCTCCCATTTCTGCTCTTAAAATTTAACAAAATAAAAACAGCGTAAGTGTATCCAAGCTACCAAAGAAAGTAAACTGATTTTTTTGCGAATGGAATCAAGTTTTCCATTTCAGGTCAATTAGTGGAGGTATGAAACTAAATTAAACAGTACTATTTATGTCCAGATTTTTTAAAAGAGTGTATATTGTTAAAAATTGCTGAAGATTTTTCTCCAGCATACAAATAGCAGGCCAAACTATAAAGTCTTAAAAAACGAAAAGATTTAAAGTATTATTTTCTTTTTCTCTGAAAAGACTATGTCAATATAAAAAGAACAGAAATTACTTTAAACAACTTTCCACACAATAAGTTATTCAAAGAAAAGTAAAGAACTCCATTAAACAAAAAATGAGCAAAAGTAAAATCAAATAATCTACCAAGCGTGAAACTAACACAAATCTGCATCGATAAATAAATGAAACCCAAAACGAACAGAAATTACAATAATTAACCAAGTTAAAATTCAAAACGAGCAAAAATTAACATAAGTTGGGCGCAAAGCCCCTATGCCTTCCCAAGGGCAGAACAAATTTGTACTTTACTGAAAAAATACAAATGAATGTGCATTGTCAGTTTAATATACATATACTGATATTTAGTAATCAAAATATAAACATTATTTGATTTATTAAAGTTATAATCGTAAGAACATTTATATGTTTTCAGTAAAGTGCAAATTTTGTTCTGGCCTGGGGAAGGCATAGGGGTTTTGCACCCAACTTATGTTAATTTTTGCTCGTTTTGAGTTTGACTTGGTTAATTATTGTAATTTCTGTTCGTTTTGAGTTTCATTTATTTGTCTTTGAAAAACTTATTTTGTGGAAAAAGTTTTTTCAATTAATAAAAAGTAAGAGCGTCAATTTGTCAGCTGGATAGTAAGTTTAAATTTTGTTTTGGTATCGCTATTCTATTTGATTTTTTTAAAGGCTGAATATATATGGAATTTAAGTTCGAGGTGGAGAATTGTCCTGCTATGAAAGTGAAAAAATTACAAAAATCAATTGCAATTAGTTTACTGAACGCATGATAAAACAATTATGCTTAAAAGAAGTTGCAGCAGGAATGAAGTATGACATCAAATTATTCTAAAATTATTATTCAAATAAGGTTTTTTAATTAAACTAAATAGAATAAACTTCTTTCATTAAATTATTCATCTTGAGTAATTAATCATTTACTTAACAACAATAAAGAAATGAATTGAATTTTATTAATAGGTTTATTGTGAAAAAAAGCAAAAAAATATAGTTTTGTTTTCTTTTTTCAAATAAAAATATTGAATTTCTAGTAAATATATTTCTTCTGTCTAATAAATAAATTGAATTTTATTAAAAGGTCTATTGCGAAAAAAAACAAAAAAATGTAATTTTATTTTCTTCTTTCTTACGAATAAGGTTGAAGTACTGTTGAAGTACTTACTTCTCTGTAGTAATAAAAGAAGGTCAAAATAGATTTCCCATTTCTTGAAGAGAACCAGCAAGAAAAATACTGCTTAAATCCTTTCAAATTTTGTCTGTAAAAATTCAATTTGAATTGCGTATTTAATTTCTCGAATAAAATTAAAGCCTTAAAAGAATTAATAAAATTTTAAAGTTTATAAAACTGAAACTTTCTCCATAATGCTATTGGGTGAAGGTTCGAGACCAATCCATACGCTTTCGTATCCCACAAATTCATGAAATGGCGGCCCTAGCAAGCGACTATGTACTATAAACGCGTTGATACACTAAGAGAGTAATAAGAAAAGATATACTTTAGCAAAAAATTAATTTAAATTACAATCTCTGGAAATTTATAAATGACTAAAAATCCACCAAAACACTCATATTAAATAATAGAACAGATACCAGAATCTTCCTGTGCCTTCGTAACAATGGGAATTTGCTTAAATCGCCGATTACTCATTCGCGACTTGAGCGCAGCACTAGGTTCCTCACCAGGGGGCAGTTCGTCTGACTTTTTTTTTCATTTTAATCGGTTCAATTTCTTTTTGCTTCCATGTCACGTGGCTCTTAGTCTCACCAACACTTTGTTTTTCAGCTTTTTTGGGTTTCAAATTATATATATTTAGCTTAATTTTAGGCACTTGTACAGAAGAGGTCGTTTCCACAGGCTCAGTATTGCCATCTATTGAGCTGATAATAGTCCAACTATAAGAGATAAGATTTATTGCAAAGAGCCAGCGGGCCATACAAACAAAGCTCAGGAACTAAATACAACTTTAGATAATATAAATCAAAAGAAAAAAAGAACAATTAAAAAAACAAAAACAAAACACACCGAGGTTCAACATTTCAACCAACAAACATCAATTATATAATAAAATTCAAATCCTAAAAAGCGTAACAAGCTATCCCCTTAAAAGTGATTCCCTATGCTGAATCCCTAAACGAAGAGACTTGCACAACTGTTGCGCATGTGTTCCTCTCAGCCATCCGCTCAATCAAACAGCATTCACTCACAAACAGTCGTCCAAAAAATTCATTCCGCAGCTCAGACAGCTCTTCACATTCTGATACAAAATGAAATAAAGTCTCATTCACACATCCATACATAAGGCAGAAATAGGGGCCAGCCGCCAGCCTAAACTTTCCCGAAAATTTCCTTTTCTCACTTAAATCCTAACTTTACCCTCTTACCAACAACAAATTCTTCAAATTCTTTTTATTCAACCCAAATATAAAATAAACCTCCTCCCCCCCAACACTCTTTAGCTTGGGAGTAAAACCTCAAAGACATAGATTGGTCCTTATGAGCTTGCCACTCTTGGATTTCTTGGTCGTTTAGGGTTCTCTGGACTTTCTTCCATACTGAAACAATTTCACCCATTGGGCCTTTTCCTTTGTTTCACATCTTCGAAATGCCACAAAGGTCGAGTATTTTCTTGACCTGATTTGGCTACAAGTCACTTATACCTTCCTTCAAGCTCTCCAAATGAGCTGACTTAAGAAGCCGACTTCTAAGTAGCCTATTTATTATCTCCCAGAATTTCACCATTTTAGCCAATCTAACACTCCTTAAAGTAAAGAGCCCCAAATCTTCTTTCAGTACTACTGAAGTAAATGAATCCTTCAAGCATAAAATTCCCTTAAAATATCTTAGGCGAACTACCTCTAGCTTAGCTGCTTTTGCAAAACCCCAAACCTCAGAACCCATATGTAGATTAAAAGCTACTCTGTCTGGAAAACTCTTTTCTGCATCCTCATGTCAGCTAGCTGACCTAAATTACTTATCAAAATTATATTTATTAGCCTATTACTCCTTAAATTACAATCTTCTACATGCCTAGACATCCCCCTTATTACACTGAACTTAATATCCAAATAAGCAGATTCCTCTTTAACCTCTAACATCGTTCAACTCTAAATCCTTCTTTTCTAAACACTTTTTAATAATATCGAATAGCTTCTGAACATTATCTCTAATATCCGCCACTAG
Source organism: Artemia sp. Qi Xiang Cuo (assembly GCF_049724085.1). Taxonomy (NCBI): domain Eukaryota; kingdom Metazoa; phylum Arthropoda; class Branchiopoda; order Anostraca; family Artemiidae; genus Artemia; species Artemia sp. Qi Xiang Cuo. Next base: position 71,223 of record NW_028300357.1, read on the forward strand.
AGCTGTGTCATCCACAAATAACGTACATGATAGCCTAAACCAATCCATGGTTACAAAGGAGGCTCCATTAATTTTCATTAAACTATCTATATCATTAATAAACAAGGAGAAAGGCATAGGAGATAAAGTACATCCTTGTTTCACACCAACATAAGACGTAAACAGCCTAGAAAAATTTCCCATAACCTACACAACAAATTTCACCCTCCGATACATATCTACTATTATTGCTACAAAGCAGGACGGCAAGCCTATTTCTAACAGACTTTCAATTAACAACCTCCTATTTACTGAGTCAAAAGCACTTTTCAGGTCTAAAAAGGGGACGAATAGCTCACCATTTTCCTTCTCAGTATATCCAAAGTAAAATTATGGTCAACAGTGCTGAATGTTGGTCTGAATCCTGCTTGCATCTGGCTAAGTATTTCGTCCTTATCTAACCAATCTCTTAGCTTAAATTCTTGAACCTTACAAAACAATTTACTTACTATATTTCTCATAAACATAGACCTAAAGTTTCCATGTAACTTCCTATTACCTTTCTTAAAAGGAGACACTGCTACCGAAGTGTCCCATAAGCGAGGCAAACAAGCCTTCCGCTCTACACACGAGACAATTGCTGCCAATATGGGTGTTAAAGTTGTCCTTAATAACCTCAGGGCTTTTGTAGATATACCATCTGTTTCTGGACACGGGTGTAAACTTCGGCTCTCTATGATTTTCCAGTGCCCAGCTAGCTGAGGAGGAAGAAAAAGCAGAAAGAAAAAAATATGCCGTTTGTGGAAAATATCGTGGTTAAAGTCAATTTTCTTGATTTTCAAACCAATATATTTTCTTTGTTATGTAAGCCAAAGAACGGTAAGTTTGCTATATAGAAGTTTAGGACAAGGCAGTTCTAATAGTATGCTTTTTGTTTCGATCTGAATCTTTTTTCAGGAGTTATGGGTTACTTTAGTATTTACTACGGGGCGTGATCGTCTCTTACTAGGCTGCTAGCTACCGCTGCAACCCGGATTGCTAGTTACCACTGCAACCCAGATTTGTGTTAGATTTTTGTTTAATAGTAAGCCGACAAATTTTCTTTGTTGTTTAAGCAAAGAGACTCTGGGTTACAGCTGCAGCCGCAACCCGGATACCGCTGCAATCTGGATAATCTGCAGCTACCCCTGTAACCACCATATGCCAGTTACTATAGGCTAGAGATCGTTCTTTACTGTATCTCAAAGAATCGGGCAGCTAACTAAGTACAATGTATTTTCTTCAAATGATCGTCTTTTAATATAATTCTATTCACGTCATAGCTCTAATAAAACTATGACGACATTCATTATTTATCTAGTAGGATTTCAGACAAGGTGGTTTTAATGATGTCCTTTTGTTTTGATATGACTCTTTTTTTAGGAGTTCTGGGTTTTTACATTTCTTAGTATTAAACGTGATTGTCTTTTGCAACGCTGCAAGCTACTGCTTTATCCCAGATTCAGATATATAGTTATGAGAGGCACCGTGGTCGAGTGTTCAAAGGCGCTCGTGTTAGCCATAAGTCTCTTCGGAGGCGTGGGCTCAAATCTTACCGTTGGTATACGATTATGATTTAGGTACAAAAATCAAATATCTTAGAAAAGACTGCAGTATGAAAAGACATCAAAAATATAGTTTTTAGCGGAAAAATTTATTCTCTCTTAGAAATAATTTATGTTAGTTACAAAAGCTTTTAACCCAATTAATTTCCTTTAAAATGAGCCATTGAACAACTCTCTACGATGTTCCAGTGCCAAGCTATCTCTGGAAAACAAAAAAAGAAAAAAAGAAAAAGAAAAAAAAATATGCCGTTTAGGCAGAAGGCTGTGGTAGCTGCCACTTTTCTTGATTTTCAAGTCAATATATTTCTCTTGTTGTTCATCCAAGGGACAGAAAGTTTCCTATACAGGGGGCTCGTACAAGGTGGTTCTAATGGTGTACTTTTTGTTTTGATCTGACTCCTTTTTTAGGAGCTATGGGTTTTTATACTTCTTAACATTGGACGTGATCGTCTCTTACTAGGTGGTTAGCTACCGCTGCAACCCGGATAAAAACCCTGATAACAAACAGGAAAAAGCCTACGGCTTTTTCTTCTTTGGAGTAGTAAGAGACGACTTTCAAAGAATCGGGCAGCTAACTAAGTACAATGTATGTAATGGTTTGTTCTTCTAATGTTCGTCTTTTAATATAATTAGTATAGGCAAGAGGTCGTTCTTTACTATAACAATAATTTTTTTCAATTAAAAAAGGTTTTTAACCCCATTAATTTCCTTTAAAATGAGCCATTGAACAGCTCTCTACGATGTTCCAGTGCCAAGCTATCTGTTGAATTACTAACCTATACTATAATTAAGTGGCGTATAAAATTTAGTATAGGCAAGAGGTAGTTCCTTATTATAATCAAGCCAAGGGACAGAAATTTTACTATGCAGGGGTTTCGGACAAGGCGGTTCTAATGGTGTACTTTTTGTTTTGATCTGACTCTTTTTTTAAGAACTATGAGTTTTTATATTTCTTAACATTGGACGTGATCGTCTCTTACTAGGTTGCTAGCTACCGCTGCAACCCGGATAACTAAGTACAATGTATGTAATGGTTTGTTCTTCTAATGATCGTCTTTTAATATAATTAGTATAGGCAAGAGTTCGTTCTTTATTATGAACACAATAGAACTTCGATCCTAATATATAATCAAGTAGCGAACTAAATCCAATGCATGTAATTGGTTTTTATTCCAATGATCGTCTTTTAATGGAAAATTTTAATATAATGACCTTAAATATAACTGTACTAGACTATACTGTACGTAAGTGGCCTATGAAAATTTAGTATAGGCAAGAGGTCGTTCTTTACTCTATCTTACTAGGTTGCTAGCTACCGCTGCAGCTTGGATTTCAATGAAAATGTCTTGACTTTAAATACAAATGTACAAGCCTATGCTGTAGTTAAGCTGTCTACGTAAGATAATAGAGGGAAGAGTTCGTTCCTTATTGTAAAAAGACATCAAAATGCAGTTTTTGGTGGAAAAATTTATTCTCTTTTAGAAATAATTTATTTTAGTTACTATAGATTTTTAACCCAATTAATTTCCTTTAAAATGAGCTATTGAACAATCCTCTACGATGTTCCAGTGCCAAGCTATCTCTGGATACAAAAGAAAAAAAGAAAAAAAGAAAAAAATATCCCGTTTAGGCAGAATGTTGTAGTAGCTGCCACTTTTCTTGATTTTCAAGCCAATATATTTCCCTTGCTGTTGAAGCCAAGGGACAGAAATTTTACTATGCAGGGGTTTCGGACAAGGCGGTTCTAATGGTGTACTTTTTGTTTTGATCTGACTCTTTTTTTAAGAACTATGGGTTTTTATATTTCTTAACATTGGACGTGATCGTCTCTTACTAGGTTGCTAGCTACCGCTGCAACCCGGATCACATATATATTTATTTATGAGAGGCAGCCTGGCCGAGTGGTCCAAGGCACTGGTGTTAGCCACCAGTCTCTTCAGAGGCGTGGGTTCAATTCATACCGCTGGTATACGATTATGTTTGAAAGACTGCAGTGTGATAAGACATCAAAATGCAGTTTTTGGTGGAAAAATGTATTCTCTTTTAGAAATAATTTATTTTAGTTACTATAGATTTTTAACCCAATTAATTTCCTTTAAAATGAGCTATTGAACAACCCTCCACGATGTTCCAGTGCCAAGCTATCTCTGGATACAAAAAAAGAAAAAAAAAAGAAAAAAAAAAAGAAAAAAATATCTCGTTTAGGCAGAATGTTGTAGTAGCTGCCACTTTTCTTGATTTTCAAGCCAATATATTTCCCTTGCTGTTCAAGCCAAGGGACAGAAATTTTACTATGCAGGGGTTTCGGACAAGGCGGTTCTAATGGTGTACTTTTTGTTTTGATCTGACTCTTTTTTTAAGAACTATGGGTTTTTATATTTCTTAACATTGGACGTGATCGTCTCTTACTAGGTTGCTAGCTACTGCTGCAACCCGGATAGAATAATTTATTTTAGTTACTATAGATTTTTAACCCAATTAATTTCCTTTAAAATGAGCTATTGAACAACCCTCTACGATGTTCCAGTGCCAAGCTATCTCTGGATACAAAAGAAAAAAAAAATATCCCGTTTAGGCAGAATGTTATAGTAGCTGCCACTTTTCGTGATTTTCAAGCCAATATATTTCCCTTGCTGTTCAAGCCAAGGGACAGAAAGTTTCCTATACTGGGGTTTCGGACAAGGCGGTTCTAATGGTGTACTTTTTGTTTTGATCTGACTCCTTTGTTCGGAACTATGGGTTTTTATATTTCTTAACATTGAACGTGATCGTCTCTTACTAGGTTGCTAGCTACCGCTGCAACCCGGATTAACATTGGACGTGATCGTCTCTTACTAGGTTGCTAGCTACCGCTGCAACCCGGATAGATCATATTGTTTATTTTACAACTTTAATTAATGACTTCATAGTCTAAGTGGCTAGCACGATCAACCGATAATCGAAAGGTTGGTGGTTCAAATCTAGCCGGGGCGTTTTCTTTTAATTTGTAATTCAGCCTTAAATAAAACCATATTATTGCTTTATCATTAACTATAATGAAGTTGAGTATCTAATCTAATATAGGCAAGAGTTCGTTCTTTATTATAATTAACTCTATAATCTTCGAACATTCGAACCTTTTATAATTTATAATGATGTATAATATAAATACTGTAATCTTCACTATAGTGAAGTTGCCTATGCAAGTTAGTATAGGGAAGAGTTCGATCTTTATTATAATTTCAAGCCAATAAATTTCCCTTGCTCTTCAAGCCAAGGGACAGAAAGTTTCCTATACAGGGGTTTCGGATAAGGCAGTTCTAATGGTGTACTTTTTGTTTTGATCTGACTCCTTTTTTAGGAACTTTGGCTTTTATATTTCTTAACATTGGACGTGATCGTCTCTTACTAGGTTGCTATCTACCGCTGCAATCCGGATTAGTATAGGCAAGAAGTCGTAGTTTATTATAAATTACAAACAGGAAAAACCCTATGGCTTTTTCTTAATTGGAATAGTAAGAGACGACCTGGCTAAAAACTATGATTGTGGCATCATTGATCAATCTGTAACATTTAATGCTCTTTACTGTAATGGTGTTTTCTTTACTAGGTTTCAGCAATCTCTACAGCCATGATACTGATGGAAATTACATTATCCCTATTTATGTTTCAGTTAACATGGGCTAGGTGTCGTTCTTTATAATAGGCAAGAGGTCGTTCTTTACTCTATCTTACTAGGTTGCTAGCTACCGCTGCAGCTTGGATTTCAATGAAAATGTCTTGACTTTAAATACAAATGTACAAGCCTATGCTGTAGTTAAGCTGTCTACGTAAGATAATAGAGGGAAGAGTTCGTTCCTTATTGTAAAAAGACATCAAAATGTAGTTTTTGGTGGAAAAATTTATTCTCTTTTAGAAATAATTTATTTTAGTTACTATAGATTTTTAACCCAATTAATTTCCTTTAAAATGAGCTATTGAACAATCCTCTACGATGTTCCAGTGCCAAGCTATCTCTGGATACAAAAGAAAAAAAAAAGAAAAAAAGAAAAAAATATCCCGTTTAGGCAGAATGTTGTAGTAGCTGCCACTTTTCTTGATTTTCAAGCCAATATATTTCCCTTGCTGTTCAAGCCAAGGGACAGAAATTTTACTATGCAGGGGTTTCGGACAAGGCGGTTCTAATGGTGTACTTTTTGTTTTGATCTGACTCTTTTTTTTAAGAACTATGGGTTTTTATATTTCTTAACATTGGACGTGATCGTCTCTTACTAGGTTGCTAGCTACCGCTGCAACCCGGAAAAACGAACAGAAATTATTCCGTATATGAAAGGGGCTGTCCCCTCCTCAACGCCTCACTCTTTACGATGAAGTTTGACTTTCTAACAACTCTTATTTTCTAAGCAATAAAAAACTTTAGCGTAAAGAGCGAAGCGTTGAGGAATGGACAGCCCAAGGGCAAATGAGCAGGACAGCCCAAGCAGGACAGCCCAAGGGCAAAAATACATAAAAAATGCAGTTTTTTGATAAAATTAGGCAAAATGCAGTAGCTACCACTTGTCTTGATTGTCAGGCCAATATATTTCCATTGCTGGTCAACCCAAATGACAGAAAGTTTCCTATACAGGGGTTTCAGACATGGCGGTTCTAATGGTGTACTTTTTGTTTTGATCTGACCTTTTTTTAGGAGTTATGGGTTTTTATATATCTTAACATTGGACGTGATTGTCTCTTACTAGGTTGCTAGCTACCGCTGCAACCCAGAAAAAAGTGACTAGATGTAGCAATTTCCTATAAAATGAGCCATTATACAGCTCTCAATGATTTTCCAATGCCCAGCTAGCTGAAAAGAAAAATCAAACGGAAAGAAAAAAAGCTGCCGTATGTGGAGAATATCGTGGTTAAAGTGAATTTTCTAGTTTTTAATGCTAATATATTTTCCTTGTTATTCAAGCCAAGAGACGGTAAGTTTGCTATAAAGAGGTTTTGGACAAGGCGTTTCTAATAGTGTACTTCTTGTTTTGATCTGAATCTTTTTTCAGGAGTTATGGGTTACATTAGTTTTTACTATGGGACATCCTCGTCTCTTACTAGGTTGCTAGATACCTATACTCCTTTTTTAGGAGCTATGGGTTTTTATATTTTTTAACATTGGACGTGATCGTCTCTTACTAGGTTGCTAGCTACCGCTGCAACCCGGATGCTATTCCAATGATCGTCTTTTAGTGTAATCTTTAACATGAAATTATAATCTAATTTTAGTTACTATGGGCTGGAAGTTTATTCTTTACTGTAAAATTAGCATTGGACTGATCGTCTCTTACTAGGTTGATAGCTACCGCTGCAACCCGGATACCACTGCAATCTGGATATCTTGCAGCTACCCCTGGAACCACCATATATCAGTTACTATGGGCGAGAGATCGGTCTTTACTGTAATACAGTTCGTTCTTTAATGTAATTTTTGTTTTGATCCGACTCCTTTTTTAGGAGCAATGGGTTTTTATATTTCCGAACATTGGACGTGATCGTCTCTTACTAGGTTGCTAGCTACCGCTGCAACCCAGATGATAACTTTATCGACCCCTTATGTAAAGAAAAACTGGAAAAATACCTGAAAATTTTAAAATTAGTTTAATTTTTTGTTAGGGTTTTTTTTAATAACAAGCCGACATATTTTCTTTGTTGTTAAGCAAAGAGACTACGGGTTACAACTGCTGCTGGAACCTGGATACAGCTACAATCTGGATAGCTTGTAACTACCCCTGGAACCACCGTATATCAGTTACTATGGACGAGAGATCGTTCTTTACTGTATTTATTTACATTCTAGCTAAAATAATGAAGATAATATGAATGAACCACAGGGTTCAGTTTCTTTGGACTTGAGTTCGTTTTTTAACTATAAATACAAACAGGAAAAAACCTACGGCTTTTTCTTCTTTTAAATAGTAATAGACGAAACTCAAACAATCAAGTTGCTAACTAAGTCCAATGTATGGAATGGTTTGTTATTTCAGTGATCGTCTTTTAATGTAAAAAATTCAATGATCGAGCCTTTATGTACTAACTACATCCAACGACTATGACGTCATTGATCAATATTGTATATAAGAAATTGAGTTTTTCGTAAAAAATAATTGATTTAAAAAAAAAGAGTACAAATGCCACTAGATCTAGAGATTTTCTTTAAAATGAGCCATTGAACAACTCTCTACGATGTTCCAGTGCCAAGCTATCTGTGGAAGAGAAAGAATAAAGAAAAAAAATATGCCGTTTAGGCAGAATGTTGTAGTAACCGCCACTTTTCTTGATTTTCAAGCCAATATATTTCCCTTACTGTTCAAGCCAAATAACAGAAAGTTTACTATACAGGGATTTCGGACAAGGAGGTTCTAATGGTGTACTTTTTGTTTTGATCTGACTTTTTTTTTGGAGTTATGGGTTTTTATATTTCTTAACATTGGACGTGATCGTCTCTTACTAGGTTGCTAGCTACCACTGCAACCCAGATGATGCTAGCTACCGCTGCAACCCGGATGATGGTTAGAGTTCGGTCTTTAAGTTGTAATATCATATACTGTTAAAATTCTTTTATATATGAACGTGTCTTGGTGTAGTGGTTAGCACTTAGGACTTTGAAACAAGCAATCCGAGTTCAAATCCCGGTGGACAGATCTTATGAAATATAGCTTACTTATACTACCATTTAGGTTTCTGCCGTAATTCTTCCTTTTCAAAATTAAATTTGTTACTATGGCCTAGAGTTAGTTCTTTACCATGTCGTAACAATCTATTTTATCATAATAACTATTTTAGTTAATTACAAAAGGTTTCTATATGTTTCTATATAAGGTTTCTACAGCAATTTCCTTTAAAATGAGCCATTACACAGCTCTTTATTATGACCACGAGCTGTTTAATTTAATACTTCAGTTACTAGGGGTTACAGTTCGTTCCTTATTTAATCCAGGTAATTATTTTCTTTCTTACTTATAAGTTTTCAATCAACTCAAAGCACTACGTAACTCATTTTAAAGGTAGAGCTCTTTCTAATTGATTACAAACAGGAAAAAGCCTACGGCTTTTTCTTCTTTGAAATAGTAAGAGACTATCCTCAAACAATCAAGTAGCTAACTACATCAAATGTATGCAATGGGTTTTTATTCCAATGATCGTCTTTTAATGGAAAATTTGATTATATTGACCTTAAATATAACTTTACTAGCCTATACTATAGTTCAGTGGCCTATAAAATATAGTAGAGGCAAGAGGTCGTTCTTTATTATATTCCTTTAAAATGAGCCATTGAACAACTCTCTACGATGCTCCAGTGCCAAGCCATCTTTGGAAACAAAAAAAAAGAAAGAAAAAAATATGCCGTTTAGGGAGAATAACGTGGTTAAAGTAAATTTTTTTGATTTTCAAGCCAATATATTTCCCTTGCTGTTCAAGCCAAGGGACAGAAAGTTTCCTATACAGGGGTTTCGGATAAGGCGGTTCTAATGGTGTACTTTTTGTTTTGATCTGACTCCTTTGTTAGGAACTATGGGTTTTTATATTTCTTAACATTGGACGTGATCGTCTCTTACTAGGTTGCTAGCTACCGCTGCAACCCGGATAATTAAAAAAAATTAAGTGCAAAAGGCTCTAGATCTAGAGATTTCCTTTAAAATGAGCTTTTGAACAAGTATCTACGATGTTCCAGTGCCAAGCTATCTCTGGATACAAAGAAAAAAAAATATCCCTTTTAGGCAGAATGTTGTAGTAGCTGCCACTTTTCTTGACTTTCAAGCCAATATATTTCCCTTGCTGTTCAAGCCAAGGTACAGAAAGTTTACTATACAGGGGTTTCGGACAAGGCGGTTCTAATGGTGTACTTTTTATTTTAATCTGACTCCTTTTTTTAGGAACTATGGTTTTTTATATTTCTTAACATTGAACGTGATCGTCTCTTACGAGGTTGCTAGCTACCGCTGCAACCCGGATGTATTTAAAATGAGCCATTGAACAACTCTCTACGATGTTCCAGTACCATGCTATCTTTTGAATTACTAACCTACACTACAATTAAGTGGCATGTAAAATTTAGTATGAGCAAGAGGTCGTTCTTTATTATATTTCTTGATTTTCAAGCCAATATATTTCCCTTGCTGTTCAAGCCAAGGGACAGAAATTTTACTATGCAGGGGTTTCGGACAAGGCGGTTCTAATGGTGTACTTTTTGTTTTGATCTGACTCTTTTTTTTAAGAACTATGGGTTTTTATATTTCTTAACATTGGACGTGATCGTCTCTTACTAGGTTGCTAGCTACCGCTGCAACCCGGATACTGCTGCAACCCAGATTCACATATATATTATTTATGAGAGGCAGCCTGGCCGAGTGGTCCAAGGCACTGGTGTTAGCCACCAGTCTCTTCGGAGGCGTGGGTTAAAATCTTACCGCTGGTATAATGTTTGAAATACTGCAGTGTGAAAAGACATCAAAAATGCAGTTTTTGGTGGTAAAATTTATTCTCTTTTATAAATAATTTATTTTAGTTACTTTAGATTTTTAATTTAATCAATTTCCTTTAAAATGAGCTATTGAACAACTCTCTACGATGTTCCAGTGCCAAGCTATCTGGAAAAGAAGAAAAAAAAAAAAAAAAGAAAAAAAATATCCGGTTTAGGCAGAATGTTGTAGTATCTGCCACTTTTCTTGATTTTCAAGCCAATATATTTCACTTGCTGTTCAAGCCACGGGACAGAAAGTATCATATACAAGGGTTTCGGAAAAGGCGGTTCTAATGGTGTACTTTTTGTTTTGATCTGACTCCTCTGTTAGGAACTATGGGTTTTTGTATTTCTTAACATTGGACGTGATCGTCTCTTACTAGGTTGCTAGCTACCGCTGCAACCCGGTTTTTTATATTTCTTAACATTGGACTTGATCGTCTCTTACTTGGTTGCTAGCTACCGCTGCAACCCGGATAACCTTTACTATAGTAAAGTGGCCTATGAGATTTAGTATAGGCAAGAGATCGTTCTTTACTATAATTCTAATGATGTACTTTTGTTTTGATCTGACTCTATTTTTAGGAGTTTTGGGTTTTTATATTTCTTAGCATTGGACTGATCGTCTCTTACTAGGTTGCTAGCTACTGCTGCAACCCAAATTCACATATATATTTATTTATGAGAGGCAGCCTGGCCGAGTGGTCCAAGGCACTGGTGTTAGCCACCAGTCTCTTCAGAGGCGTGGGTTCAATTCTTACCGCTGGTATACGATTATGTTTGAAAGACTGCAGTGTGAAAAGATATCAAAATGCAGTTTTTGGTGGAAAAATTTATTCTCTTTTAGAAATAATTTATTTTAGTTACTATAGATTTTTAACCCAATTAATTTCCTTTAAAATGAGCTATTGAACAACCCTCTACGATGTTCCAGTGCCAAGCTATCTCTGGATACAAAAGAAAAAAAAAGAAAAAAAGAAAAAAATATCCCGTTTAGGCAGAATGTTGTAGTAGCTGCCACTTTTCTTGATTTTCAAGCCAATATATTTCCCTTGCTGTTCAAGCCAAGGGACAGAAATTTTACTATGCAGGGGTTTCGGACAAGGCGGTTCTAATGGTGTACTTTTTGTTTTGATCTGACTCTCTTTTTAAGAACTATGGGTTTTTATATTTCTTAACATTGGACGTGATCGTCTCTTACTAGGTTGCTAGCTACCGCTGCAACCCGGATTTATAACGATGTATAATATAAATACTGTAATCTTAACTATAGTGAAGTTACGTATGCAAGTTAGTATAGGGAAGAGTTCGATCTTTATTATAAAAATTTAGTATAGGCAAGAGGTCGTTCTGTTATTATAACAAAAAAAGCAAAAAACCAAGAGAAAAAAAGAAAAAACAGTATCCCGATAAATTAGGCAGAATATTGTAGTAGCTGCCACTTTTCTTGATTTTCAAGCCAATATATTTCCCTTGCTGTTCAAGCCAAGGGACAGAAATTTTACTATGCAGGGGTTTCGGACAAGGCGGTTCTAATGGTGTACTTTTTGTTTTGATCTGACTCTTTTTTTAAGAACTATGGGTTTTTATATTTCTTAACATTGGACGTGATCGTCTCTTACTAGGTTGCTAGCTACCGCTGCAACCCGGATACAGTAACAATTGAATCCTGATTATAACTTACTAGGTTGCTAGCTACTGCTGCAACCCAGATTTTGGACGTGATCGTCTCTTACTAGGTTGCTAGCTACCGCTGCAACCCGGATTAATATTAAGCCCGGATTAAAAAATTATTATCATATCTTATATGTAAATTTTATTTTAAAAGTCTTCGATAGTCTAATGGTAAGCATGCCCACTTGTTACCTGAGAGAAGGGGGTTTCGATTCCCCGTCGGGGAGAACTTTTAATATGTTAAATTAAAAGCACTATCTTTTCAATTTAAAATTTAAAAAAGAAACTTGTGTATTTACATTCTAGCTAAAATAATGAAGATAATATGAATGACCCACAGGGTTCAGTTTCTTTGGATTTGAGTTCGTTTTTTAACTATAAATACAAACAGGAAAAAGCCTACGGCTTTTTCTTCTTTTAAGAAGTAAGAGACGAAACTCAAACAATCAAGTAGCTAACTAAGTCCAATGTATGGAATGGTTTGTTATTTCAGTGATTTACTAACCTATACTATAGTTAAGTGGCCTATATAATTTAGTATAGGCAAGAGGTCGTTCTTTATTAATCTAAGCTATTTACTGGAGTTTTTAGCTATTACATAACTTAGTATTGTACGTTATCGTCTCTTGCTAACTTGTTAGCTACTGCTGCAATCTGGATATGCTAGGTTGCTACCTATCACTGCAACTTGGAGAACCATGACTACGAGACGTTCTTATCTCTTACTAGTTTGCAGCAACCCTTAGAAATATCATATATAAATTACTATGGGCTAGAGTTCGTTCTTTACTGTTAAAAATTTTACGACTGTTTTACCGGGATTACGAAAAATATTCAAAATTAAAGATTAAAATTATCTCTGAAAGAATAGATTTTGTTGAAAAGTCAGCTAGAGATGCTTTCGCAAAACTTCATAGTAATATCCAAAAGAAATGTTGCATGTTTAGTGAAAAGCTTCCAAGGTATGGACCGGCAACTGTGGAACAGTTTACAGATGTAATGGGAAATCTTATTCATCACTGTGAATATATGGAGGCATAATTGTCCTTTACTTAGTTTCAGCTTAAATTCGATGATCGAGCCCTTATGTACTACATCCAACGACTATGACGTCATTGATCAATATTGTACATACAAAATTAAGTTTTTCGTGAAAAATAATTAATAAAAAAAATTAAGTGCAAAAAGCGCTAGATCTAGAGATTTCCTTTAAAATGAGCCATTGAACAACTCTCTACGATGTTCCAGTGCCAAGCTATTTCTGGAAACAAAACAAAGAAAAAAATATCCCGTTTGTGCAGAATAACGTGGTTAAAGTCAATTTTCTTGGTTTTCAAACCAATATATTTTCTTTGTTATTCAAGCCAAAGGGTGGTAAGTTTCCTTTATAGGGGTTTCGGAAAAGGCGGTTCTAATGGTGTACTTTTTGTTTTGATCTGACTATTTTTCTAGGAGTTAGGGGTTTTTATATTTCTTAACATTGGACGTGATCGTCTCTTACTAGGTTGCTAGCTACCACTGAAACCCGGATAAAACAATCAAGTAGCTAACTAAGTCCAATGTATGGACTGGTTTGTTATTTCAGTGATCGTCTTTTAATGTAAATTTACTAACCTATACTATAGTTAAGTGGCCTATATAATTTAGTATAGGCAAGAGGTCGTTCTTTATTGTAATATTTCTTATCATTGGACGTGATCGTCTCTTACTAGGTTGCTAGCTACCGCTGCAACCCGGACTAGCTACCGCTGTAACCCAGATTTTACTATGGGCTAAGGTTCGTTCTTTACTGTAAACCCGGATAATAAACTGATTACAAACAGGAAAAAGCCTACGGCTTTTTCTTCTTTGAAATAGTAAGAGACGAACCTCAAACAATCAAGTAGCTAACTAACTAAGAAAGAAAGAAAAAAAGTATCCTGTTTAGGCAGAATATTGTAGTAGCTGCCACTTTTCTTGATTTTCAAGCCAATATATTGCCCTTGCTGTTCAAGCCAAGGGACAGAAAGTTTACTACACAGGGGTTTCGGATAAGGCGGTTCTAATGGTGTACTATTGTTTTGATCTGACTCCTTTTTTAGGAGCTATGGGTTTTTATATTTCTTAACATTGGACGTGATCGTCTCTTACTAGGTTGCTAGCTACCGCTGCAACCCAGATAAGAAAACAAAATTAAAATTTCTTAATGTAATAAAAATAATTTATTTTAATTACAAGAAGTTTTTAACCCCCTTAATTTTCTTTAAAATGAGCCATTGAACAACTCTCTACTGTGTTCCAGTGCCAAGCTATCTGATGAATGACTAACCTATACTATAATTAAGTGGCGTATAAACTTTAGTATAGGCAAGAGGTTGTTCTTTATTTTAAATGAAAATTACGTAATCCTATTTATGTTTCAGTTAACATGGGCTAGGTGTCGTTCTTTATTGTAATAACATGAAATTATAATTTATTTTAGTTACTAGGGGTTGAAAGTCCGTTCTTTACTGTAAAATTTATTTTAGTTACTAATGATTTTTAACCGAATTAATTTCCTTTAAAATGAGCTATTGAAAAACTCTCTACGTGTTCCAGTGCCAAGCTATCTGTGGAAAAGAAAGAAAAATAATTAAACTGGAAAACTTTTTGTTTGGCTGTCTCAATTTTTGCATGTCTATAATCTTCATCATTGTGATAACACATCTTGCTGTTTTCTTTTGCTCTCTCAATTATTACTTCGCGAGACGCCTGGTCGGTTGAATACCTTTGTTTTGCTCTCTCAATTATTACTTTTCGATACACCTGGTCGGTTGAATACCTTTGCTTTTTTCTTTTCAAGTTACTATCTCTGTTGTTTGTGTAGTACTCTTTCTTCAACTTGCGTATAGCCTGCTTTGATCTAACCATTATTCTAATCAAGAATGAGAGAATTTTCAGTTTTGACTTTCCTTATATACTAATTATGACGTCACTCTATTCACGTCATAGCTCTAATATAAAACTATGATGACGTTCATTATTTATCTAGTAGGGTTTCAGACAAGGTATTTCTAATGATGTACTTTTGTTTTGATCTGACTCTATTTTTAGGAGTTTTGGGTTTTTATATTTCTTAGCATTGGACTGATCGTCTATTACTAGGTTGCTAGCTACTGCTGCAACCCAAATTCACATATATATTTATTTATGAGAGGCAGCCTGGCCGAGTGGTCCAAGGCACTGGTGTTAGCCACCAGTCTCTTCAGAGGCGTGGGTTCAATTCTTACCGCTGGTATACGATTATGTTTGAAAGACTGCAGTGTGAAAAGACATCAAAATGCAGTTTTTGGAGTGGTCCAAGGCACTCGTGTTACCCACCAGTCTCTTCGGAGGCGTGGGTTCAAATCTTACCGCTGGTATACGATTATGTTTGAAAGACTGCAGTGTGAAAAGACATCAAAAATGCAGTTTTTGGTGGAAAAATTTATTCTCTTTTAGAAATAATTAATTTTAGTTACTATAGATTTTTAACCCAATTAATTTCCTTTAAAATGAGCTATTGAACAACCCTCTACGATGTTCCAGTGCCAAGCTATCTCTGGATACAAAAAAAGAAAAAAGAAGAAAAAAATATCCCGTTTGTGGAGAATAACTTGGTTCAAGTCAATTTTCTTGATTTTCAAGACAATATATTTCCCTTGCTGTTCAAGCCAAGGGACAGAACGTTTCCTATACAGGGGTTTCAGACAAGGCGGTTCTAATGGTGTACTTTTTGTTTTGATCTGACTCCTTTGTTAGGAACTATGGGCTTTTATATTTCTTAACATTGGACGTGATCGTCTCTTACTAGGTGGTTGCTAGCTACCGCTGCAACCCGGATTTAAAGCCACCCAGGACCATTTTATTTAATTTGTAATTCAGCTATCAATAAAACCATATCATTACTATATCTTTAACTAGTAGTTATTTATTTAATATAGGCAAGACTTCGTTCTTTATTATAAATTACTTTTCATAGAGTGAAATTGTTACTAAGACATCCTAAATATTTTTGCAGTTTAAAAAGTTTTGCAGTTTTTTTCTCATACATTTTGCTTTGTCATAACTTAAATACTGTAATCTTAACTCTAGTTAAGTTGTCCCTGCAAGTTAGTATAGACAAGACTTCGTTCTTTATTATAAAAAAGTTTTTAACCCCATTAATTTCCTTCAAAATGAGCCATTGAACAATTCTCTACAATGTTGCAGTGCCATGCTATCTGTTGAATTACTAACCTATTCTATAATTAAGTTGCGTATAAAATTTAGTATAGGTAAGAGGTTATATTCCAATGACCGTCTTTTAGTGGAAAATTTTAATATATTGACCTTAAATATATTAACTGTACTAGCCTATACTATAGTTCAGTGGCCTATAAAATTTAGTATAGGCAAGAGGTCGTTCTTTATTATAATTCCAGTGCCAAGCTATCTGTGGAATTACTAAACTCTACTATAATTAAGTGGCGTATAGAATTTAGTATAGGCAAGAGGTCGTTCTTTATTATAAACTCTTTTAGAAATAATTTATTTTAGTTACTATAGATTTTTAACCCAATTAATTTCCTTTAAAATGAGCTATTGAACAACCCTCTACGATGTTCCAGTGCCAAGCTATCTCTGGATACAAAAAAATAAAAAAAAAAGAAAAAAAAAAAAAGAAAAAAAATATCCCGTTTAGGCAGAATGTTGTAGTAGCTGGCACTTAACTTGATTTTCAAGCCAATATATTTCCCTTGCTGTTCAACCCAAGGGACAGAAATTTTACTATGCAGGGGTTTTGGACAAGGCGGTTCTAATGGTGTACTTTTTGTTTTGATCTGACTCCTTTTTTTAAGAACTATGGGTTTTTATATTTCTTAACATTGGACGTGATCGTCTCTTACTAGGTTGCTAGCTACCGCTGCAACCCGGATTATGTATTTATAAATGAGAACATTTACAGTTCTGACGTTTCTTATATAGTAATTATGACGTCACTGCATCAAAAATACAGTTTTTATTGGAAAAATTTATTCTCTTTTAGAAATAATTTATTTTAGTTACTATAGATTTTTAACCCAATTAATTTCCTTTAAAATGAGCTATTGAACAACCCTCTACGATGTTTCAGTGCCAAGCTATCTCTGGATACAAAAGAAAAAAAAAGAAAAAAAGAAAAAAATATCCCGTTTGGGGAGAATAACGTGGTTAGAGTCAATTTTCTTGATTTTCAAGCCAATATATTTCCCTTGCTGTTCAAGCCAAGGGACAGAAAGTTTCCTATACAGGGGTTTCGGACAAGGCAGTTCTAATGGTGTACTTTTTGTTTTGATTTGACTCCTTTTTTAGGAGCTATGGGTTTTTATATTTCTTAACATTGGACGTGATCGTCTCTTACTAGGTTGCTAGCTACCGCTGCAACCCAGATCTCTTAATAGGTTGCTAGCTACCGCTGCAACCCGGATGTTGCAATTTCCTTTAAAATGAGCTATTACACAGCTCTCTATGATTTTCCAGTGCCCAGCTAGCTGAGGAGAAAAATCAAGCAGAAAGAAAAAAATATCCCGTTTGTGGAGAATAACGTGGTTAAAGTCAATTTTCTTGATTTTAAAGCCAATATATTTTCTTTGTTATTCAAGCCAAAGGGCGGTAAGTTTCCTTTATAGGGGTTTTGGACAAGGCGGTTCTAATGGTGTACTTTTTGTTTTGATCTGACTCTTTTTTAGGAGTTGGGGGATTTAATATTTCTTAACATTGGAGGTGATCGTCTCTTACTAGGTTGCTAGCTACCGCTGCAACACGGATTTTTAGGAACTATATGTTTTTACATTTCTTAACATTGGACGTGATCGTCTCTTACTAGGTTGCTAGCTACCGCTGCAACCCGGATATACAGTATTTTTGCAATTTACATAAAAGTTTTAGAGATTCTCAACTAAAAACTAAATGATCTTAGAGTTTTTGATTTTTCTTTAGCATCATATCCATTAACAGCTTCATAGAAAGGTGGCCTGATAGCAAAATAAATCGAAGAGTTTAAGTTTTAGTTTAGAGTTTTAATTTAGAGTATTATGGCGTTTATAATGGCATTATATCGGCATAGTTATGTGAGGCAGCGTGGTCGAGCGGTTTAAGGTGCTGGTGTTAGCCACTCTTCAATTCGGAGGCATGGGATCGAATCCCACTGCTGACAGTATTTTATACCAAAGCTAATTATAATCTTGTTTTAGTTACTATGGACTGAAGTTCGTTCTTTACTATACATAATTAAAATGTCTTAATGTAATAAAATTAATTTGTTTCAATTACAAAAGGTTTTTAACCCCACTAATTTCCTTTAAAATGAGCCATTGAACAAATCTCTACGATGTTTCAGTGCCATGCTATCTGTTGAGTTACTAACCTATACTATAATTAAGTGGCGTATAAAATTTAGTATAGGCAAGAGGTCGTTCTTTATTATATTGCTGTTCAAGCCAAGGGACAGAAAGTTTCCTATACAGGGGTTTCGGACAAGGCGGTTCTAATTGTGTACTTTTTGTTTTGATCTGACTCTTTTTTTAAGAAATATGGGTTTTTATATTTCTTAACATTGGACGTGATCGTCTCTTACTAGGTTGCTAGCTACCGCTGCAACCCGGATCACTGTGAATATATGGAGGCATAATTTTCCTTTACTTAGTTTCAGCTTTAATTCGATGATCCAGACTTTATGTACTAACTACATCCAAAGACTATGACGTCATTGATTAATATTGTATATAAAAAATTAAGTTTTTCGTAAAAAAAATTAATTAAAAAAAAAAAATTAAGTACACATAGCGCTAGATCTAGAGATTTCCTTTAAAATGAGCCATTGAACAACTCTCTACGATGTTCCAGTGCCAAGCTATCTGTGGAAAAGAAAGAAAAAAATATCCCGTTTGTGGAGAATAACGTGGTTAAAGTCAATTTTCTTGATTATCAAGCCAATATATTTTCTTTGTTATTCAAGCCGCAGGGCGGTAAGTTTCCTTTATAGGGGTTTCGGACAAGGCGGTTCTAATGGTGTACTTTTTGTTTTGATCTGACTCTGTTTTTAGAAGTTAGGGGTTTTTATATTTCTTAACATTGGACCTGATCGTCTCTTACTAGGTTGCTAGCTACCGCTGCAACCCGGATAAAACTAGCAAAAAAATTTTTAAGCCTGATGAAGATTTAACTAATGTGTCAAAAGTAAGGTTGCAAGTCGACGATTTTGTTTTGGCCATAATAATATGCATATGGCTCTTAAATCATACTTCTTTGTGGTTCCATATGGTCTAGTGGCTAGGATAGTTAACTTTCACTTAACAGGCTCGGGTTCGATTCCCGGTGTGGGAAAATTTTAACTCTATAATCTTCGAACATTTGAACCTTTTATAACCTATAATGATGTATAATATAAATACTGTAATCTTAACTATAGTGAGGTTGCGTATGCAAGTTAGTATAGGGAAGAGTTCGATCTTTATTATATTCTCGAATAAAATTAAAGCCTTAAAAGAATTAATAAAATTTTAAAGTTTATAAAACTGAAACTTTCTCCATAATGCTATTGGGTGAAGGTTCAAGACCAATCCATACGCTTTCGTATCCCACAAATTCATGAAATGGCGGCCCTAGCAAGCGACTATGTACTATAAACGCGTTGATACACTAAGAGAGTAATAAGAAAAGATATACTTTAGCAAAAAATTAATTTAAATTACAATCTCTGGAAATTTATAAATGACTAAAAATCCACCAAAACACTCATATTAAATAATAGAACAGATACCAGAATCTTCCTGTGCCTTCGTAACAATGGGAATTTGCTTAAATCGCCGATTACTCATTCGCGACTTGAGCGCAGCACTAGGTTCCTCACCAGGGGGCAGTTCGTCTGACTTTTTTTTTCATTTTAATCGGTTCAATTTCTTTTGCTTCCATGTCACGTGGCTCTTAGTCTCACCAACACTTTGTTTTTCAGCTTTTTTGGGTTTCAAATTATATATATTTAGCTTAATTTTAGGCACTTGTACAGAAGAGGTCGTTTCCACAGGCTCAGTATTGCCATCTATTGAGCTGATAATAGTCCAACTATAAGAGATAAGATTTATTGCAAAGAGCCAGCGGGCCATACAAACAAAGCTCAGGAACTAAATACAACTTTAGATAATATAAATCAAAATAAAAAAAAGAACAATTAAAAAAACAAAAACAAAACACACCGAGGTTCAACATTTCAACCAACAAACATCAATTATATAATAAAATTCAAATCCTAAAAAGCGTAACAAGCTATCCCCTTAAAAGTGATTCCCTATGCTGAATCCCTAAACGAAGAGACTTGCACAACTGTTGCGCATGTGTTCCTCTCAGCCATCCGCTCAATCAAACAGCATTCACTCACAAACAGTCGTCCAAAAAATTCATTCCGCAGCTCAGACAGCTCTTCACATTCTGATACAAAATGAAATAAAGTCTCATTCACACATCCATACATAAGGCAGAAATAGGGGCCAGCCGCCAGCCTAAACTTTCCCGAAAATTTCCTTTTCTCACTTAAATCCTAACTTTACCCTCTTACCAACAACAAATTCTTCAAATCCTTTTTATTCAACCCAAATATAAAATAAACCCTCCTCCCCCCAACACTCTTTAGCTTAGGAGTAAAACCTCAAAGACATAGATTGGTCCTTATCAGCTTGCCAGTCGTGGATTTCTTGGTCATTTAGGGTTCGCTGGACTTCCTTCCATACTGACACGCTTTCACCCATTGGGTCTTTTCCTTCATTCCACATTTCCGAAAGGACATAAAGGTACAGTATTTTCTTGACCTAATTTGGCCAAGAATCACGTATACCGTCCTTCAAGCTCTCCAAATAAGCTGACTTAAGAAGCCGACTTCTAAGTAGCCTATTTATTATCTCCCAGAATTTCACCATTTTAGCCAATCTAACACTCCTTAAAGTAAAGAGCCCCAAATCTTCTTTCAGTACTACTGAAGTAAATGAATCCTTCAGGCATAAAATTCCCTTAAAATATCTTAGGCGAACTACCTCTAGCTTAGCTGCTTTTGCAAAACCCCAAACCTCAGAACCCATATGTAGATTAAAAGCTACTCTGTCTGGAAAACTCTTTTCTGCATCCTCATGTCAGCTAGCTGACCTAAATTACTTATCAAAATTATATTTATTAGCCTATTACTCCTTAAATTACAATCTTCTACATGCTTAGACATCCCCCTTATTACACTGAACTTAATATCCAAATAAGCAGATTCCTCTTTAACCTCTAACATCGTTCAACTCTAAATCCTTCTTTTCTAAACACTTTTTAATAATATCGAATAGCTTCTGAACATTGTCTCTAATATCCGCCACTAGAGCTGTGTCATCCACAAATAACGTACATGATAGCCTAAACCAATCCATGGTTACAAAGGAGGCTCCATTAATTTTCATTAAACTATCTATATCATTAATAAACAAGGAGAAAGGCATAGGAGATAAAGTACATCCTTGTTTCACACCAACATAAGACGTAAACAGCCTAGAAAAATTTCCCATAACCTACACAACAAATTTCACCCTCCGATACATATCTACTATTATTGCTACAAAGCAAGACGGCAAGCCTATTTCTAACAGACTTTCAATTAACAACCTCCTATTTACTGAGTCAAAAGCACTTTTCAGGTCTAAAAAGGGGACGAATAGCTCACCATTTTCCTTCTCAGTATATCCAAAGTAAAATTATGGTCAACAGTGCTGAATGTTGGTCTGAATCCTGCTTGCATCTGGCTAAGTATTTCGTCCTTATCTAACCAATCTCTTAGCTTAAATTCTTGAACCTTACAAAACAATTTACTTACTATATTTCTCATAAACATAGACCTAAAGTTTCCATGTAACTTCCTATTACCTTTCTTAAAAGGAGACACTGCTACCGAAGTGTCCCATAAGCGAGGCAAACAAGCCTTCCGCTCTACACACGAGACAATTGCTGCCAATATGGGTGTTAAAGTTGTCCTTAATAACCTCAGGGCTTTTGTAGATATACCATCTGTTTCTGGACACGGGTGTAAACTTCGGCTCTCTATGATTTTCCAGTGCCCAGCTAGCTGAGGAGGAAGAAAAAGCAGAAAGAAAAAAATATGCCGTTTGTGGAAAATATCGTGGTTAAAGTCAATTTTCTTGATTTTCAAACCAATATATTTTCTTTGTTATGTAAGCCAAAGAACGGTAAGTTTGCTATATAGAAGTTTAGGACAAGGCAGTTCTAATAGTATGCTTTTTGTTTCGATCTGAATCTTTTTTCAGGAGTTATGGGTTACTTTAGTATTTACTACGGGGCGTGATCGTCTCTTACTAGGCTGCTAGCTACCGCTGCAACCCGGATTGCTAGTTACCACTGCAACCCAGATTTGTGTTAGATTTTTGTTTAATAGTAAGCCGACAAATTTTCTTTGTTGTTTAAGCAAAGAGACTCTGGGTTACAGCTGCAGCCGCAACCCGGATACCGCTGCAATCTGGATAATCTGCAGCTACCCCTGTAACCACCATATGCCAGTTACTATAGGCTAGAGATCGTTCTTTACTGTATCTCAAAGAATCGGGCAGCTAACTAAGTACAATGTATTTTCTTCAAATGATTGTCTTTTAATATAATTCTATTCACGTCATAGCTCTAATAAAACTATGACGACATTCATTATTTATCTAGTAGGGTTTCAGACAAGGTGGTTCTAATGATGTACTTTTGTTTTGATCTGACTCTATTTTTAGGGGTTCTGGGTTTTTATATTTCTTAGCATTGGACTGATCGTCTCTTACTAGGTTGCTAGCTACTGCTGCAACCCGGATTCACATATATAGTTATGAGACACCGTGGCCGAGTGGTCCAAGGTGCTGGTGTTAGCCACCAGTCTCTTCGGAGGCGTGGGTTCAAATCTTACCGCTGGTATACGATTATGATTTAGGTACAAAAATCAAATATCTTAGAAAAGACTGCAGTATGAAAAGACATCAAAAATATAGTTTTTAGCGGAAAAATTTATTCTCTCTTAGAAATAATTTATGTTAGTTACAAAAGCTTTTAACCCAATTAATTTCCTTTAAAATGAGCCATTGAACAACTCTCTACGATGTTCCAGTGCCAAGCTATCTCTGGAAAACAAAAAAAGAAAAAAAGAAAAAAGAAAAAAAAATATGCCGTTTAGGCAGAAGGCTGTGGTAGCTGCCACTTTTCTTGATTTTCAAGTCAATATATTTCTCTTGTTGTTCATCCAAGGGACAGAAAGTTTCCTATACAGGGGGCTCGTACAAGGCGGTTCTAATGGTGTACTTTTTGTTTTGATCTGACTCCTTTTTAGGAGCTATGGGTTTTTATACTTCTTAACATTGGACGTGATCGTCTCTTACTAGGTGGTTAGCTACCGCTGCAACCCGGATAAAAACCCTGATTACAAACAGGAAAAAGCCTACGGCTTTTTCTTCTTTGGAGTAGTAAGAGACGACTCTCAAAGAATCGGGCAGCTAACTAAGTACAATGTATGTAATGGTTTGTTCTTCTAATGATCGGCTTTTAATATAATTAGTATAGGCAAGAGGTCGTTCTTTACTATAACAATAATTTTTTTCAATTAAAAAAGGTTCTTAACCCCATTAATCTCCTTTAAAATGAGCCATTGAACAGCTCTCTACGATGTTCCAGTGCCAAGCTATTTGTTGAATTACTAACCTATACTATAATTAAGTGGCGTATAAAATTTAGTATAGGCAAGAGGTAGTTCCTTATTATAATCAAGCCAAGGGACAGAAATTTTACTATGCAGGGGTTTCGGACAAGGCGGTTCTAATGGTGTACTTTTTGTTTTGATCTGACTCTTTTTTTAAGAACTATGGGTTTTTATATTTCTTAACATTGGACGTGATCGTCTCTTACTAGGTTGCTAGCTACCGCTGCAACCCGGATAACTAAGTACAATGTATGTAATGGTTTGTTCTTCTAATGATCGTCTTTTAATATAATTAGTATAGGCAAGAGTTCGTTCTTTATTATGAACACAATAGAACTTCGATCCTAATATATAATCAAGTAGCGAACTAAATCCAATGCATGTAATTGGTTTTTATTCCAATGATCGTCTTTTAATGGAAAATTTTAATATAATGACCTTAAATATAACTGTACTAGACTATACTGTACGTAAGTGGCCTATGAAAATTTAGTATAGGCAAGAGGTCGTTCTTTACTCTATCTTACTAGGTTGCTAGCTACCGCTGCAGCTTGGATTTCAATGAAAATGTCTTGACTTTAAATACAAATGTACAAGCCTATGCTGTAGTTAAGCTGTCTACGTAAGATAATAGAGGGAAGAGTTCGTTCCTTATTGTAACTACCGCTGCAACCCGGATACCGCTGTAACCCTGATAACAAACAGGAAAATATTACAAACAGGAAAAAGCCTACGGCTTTTTCTTCTTTGAAATAGTAATAGACGAACCTCAAACGATCAAGTAGCTAACTAAGTCCAATGCATGCAATAACTTTTTATTCCAATGATCGTCTTTTAATGTAACATCTTACTAGGTTGCTAGCTACCGCTGCAACCTGGATAACATATCAGTTACTATGGGAGAGAGATCGTTCTTTACTGTAACTGCAACCCAAATTCACATATATATTTATTTATGAGAGGCAGCCTGGCCGAGTGGTCCAAGGCACTGGTGTTAGCCACCAGTCTCTTCAGAGGCGTGGGTTCAATTCTTACCGCTGGTATACGATTATGTTTGAAAGACTGCAGTGTGAAAAGACATCAAAATGCAGTTTTTGGTGGAAAAATTTATTCTCTTTTATAAATAATTTATTTTAGTTACTATATATTTTTAACCCAATTAATTTCCTTTAAAATTAGCTATTTAAAAACCCTATACTATGTTCCAGTGCCAAGCTATCTCTGTATAAAAAAAAAGAAAAAAAAAGGAAAAAAAAAAAAAATATCCCGTTTAGGCAGAATGTTGTAGTAGCTGCCACTTTTCTTGATTTTCAATCCAATATATTTCCCTTGCTGTTCAAGCCAAGGGACAGAAATTTTACTATGCAGGGGTTTCGTACAAGGCGGTTCTAATGGTGTACTTTTTGTTTTGATCTGACTCTTTTTTTAAGAACTATGGGTTTTTATATTTCTTAACATTGGACGTGATCGTCTCTTACTAGGTTGCTAGCTACCGCTGCAACCCGGACTACAGCTGCAACCCGGAGCAAGTCTCCGATTGTAAAGTCGTATATCATTTACTATGGGTGAGAGATCGTTCTTTACTGTACTATCGATTCCCCGTCGGGGAGAACTTTTAATATGTTGAATTAAAAGCACTATCTTTTCAATTTAAAATTTAAAAAGAAACTTGTTTATTTACATTCTAGCTAAAATAATGAAGATAATATGAATGAACCACAGTGTTCTGTTTCTTTGGACTTGAGTTCGTTTTTTAACTATAAATACAAACAGGAAAAAGCCTACGGCTTTTTCTTCTTTTAAATAGTAGGAGACGAAACTCTAACAATCAAGTTGCTAGCTAAGTCCAATGTATGGAATGGTTTGTTATTTCAGTGATCGTCTTTTAATGTAAAAATATAAATACTGTAATCTTAACTATAGTGAAGTTGCGTATGCAAGTTATTAGTATAAGGAAGAGTTCGATCTTTATTATAATTTTTGGTGGAAAAATTTATTCTCTTTTAGAAATAATTTATTTTAGTTACTATAGATTTTTAACCCAATTAATTTCCTTTAAAATGAGCTATTGAACAACCCTCTACGATGTTCCAGTGCCAAGCTATCTCTGGATACAAAAGAAAAAAAAAAGAAAAAAAGAAAAAAATATCCCGTTTAGGCAGAAATTTTACTATGCAGGGGTTTCGGACAAGGCGGTTCTAATGGTGTACTTTTTGTTTTGATCTGACTCTTTTTTTAAGAACTATGGGTTTTTATATTTCTTAACATTGGACGTGATCGTCTCTTACTAGGTTGCTAGCTACCGCTGCAACCCGGATCACGTATATAGTTATGAGAGGCAGCTCTGGCCGAGTGGTCCAAGTGCACTGGTGTTATGCCACCAGTCTCTTCAGAGGCGTGGGTTCAATTCTTACCGCTGGTATACGATTATGTTTGAAAGACTGCAGTGTGAAAAGACATCAAAATGCAGTTTTTGGTGGAAAAATGTATTCTCTTTTAGAAATAATTTATTTTAGTTACTATAGATTTTTAACCCAATTAATTTCCTTTAAAATGAGCTATTGAACAACCCTCTACGATGTTCCAGTGCCAAGCTATCTCTGTATAAAAAAAAAGAAAAAAAAAAAGAAAAAAAAAAGAAAAAAATATCTCGTTTAGGCAGAATGTTGTAGTAGCTGCCACTTTTCTTGATTTTCAAGCCAATATATTTCCTTTGCTGTTCAAGCCAAGGGACAGAAATTTTACTATGCAGGGGTTTCGGACAAGGCGGTTCTAATGGTGTACTTTTTGTTTTGATCTGACTCTTTTTTTAAGAACTATGGGTTTTTATATTTCTTAACATTGGACGTGATCGTCTCTTACTAGGTTGCTAGCTACTGCTGCAACCCGGATAGAAATAATTTATTTTAGTTACTATAGATTTTTAACCCAATTAATTTCCTTTAAAATGAGCTATTGAACAACCCTCTACGATGTTCCAGTGCCAAGCTATCTCTGGATACAAAGAAAAGAGAAAAAAAAAATATCCCGTTTAAGCAGAATGTTATAGTAGCTGCCACTTTTCGTGATTTTTATGCCAATATATTTCCCTTGCTGTTTAAGCCAAGGGAAAGAAAGTTTCCTATACTGGGGTTTCGGACAAGGCGGTTCTAATGGTGTACTTTTTGTTTTGATCTGACTCCTTTGTTCGGAACTATGGGTTTTTATATTTCTTAACATTGGACGTGATCGTCTCTTACTAGGTTGCTAGCTACCGCTGCAACCCGGATTAACATTGGACGTGATCGTCTCTTACTAGGTTGCTAGCTACCGCTGCAACCCGGATAGATCATATTGTTAATTTTACAACTTTAATTAATGACTTCATAGTCTAAGTGGCTAGCACGATCAACCGATAATCGAAAGGTTGGTGGTTCAAATCTAGCCGGGGCGTTTTCTTTTAATTTGTAATTCAGCCTTAAATAAAACCATATTATTGCTTTATCATTAACTATAATTAAGTTGAGTATCTAATCTAATATAGGCAAGAGTTTGTTCTTTATTATAATTAACTCTATAATCTTCGAACATTCGAACCTTTTATAATTTGTAATGATGTATAATATAAATACTGTAATCTTCACTATAGTGAAGTTGCCTATGCAAGTTAGTATAGGGAAGAGTTCGATCTTTATTATAATTTCAAGCCAATAAATTTCCCTTGCTCTTCAAGCCAAGGGACAGAAAGTTTCCTATACAGGGGTTTCGGATAAGGCAGTTCTAATGGTGTACTTTTTGTTTTGATCTGACTCCTTTTTTAGGAACTTTGGCTTTTATATTTCTTAACATTGGACGTGATCGTCTCTTACTAGGTTGCTATCTACCGCTGCAATCCGGATTAGTATAGGCAAGAAGTCGTAGTTTATTATAAATTACAAACAGGAAAAACCCTATGGCTTTTTCTTAATTGGAATAGTAAGAGACGACCTGGCTAAAAACTATGATTGTGGCATCATTGATCAATCTGTAACATTTAATGCTCTTTACTGTAATGGTGTTTTCTTTACTAGGTTTCAGCAATCTCTACAGCCATGATACTGATGGAAATTACATTATCCCTATTTATGTTTCAGTTAACATGGGCTAGGTGTCGTTCTTTATAATAGGCAAGAGGTCGTTCTTTACTCTATCTTACTAGGTTGCTAGCTACCGCTGCAGCTTGGATTTCAATGAAAATGTCTTGACTTTAAATACAAATGTACAAGCCTATGCTGTAGTTAAGCTGTCTACGTAAGATAATAGAGGAAGAGTTCGTTCCTTATTGTAAAAAGACATCAAAATGCAGTTTTTGGTGGAAAAATTTATTCTCTTTTAGAAATAATTTATTTTAGTTACTATAGATTTTTAACCCAATTAATTTCCTTTAAAATGAGCTATTGAACAATCCTCTACGATGTTCCAGTGCCAAGCTATCTCTGGATACAAAAGAAAAAAAAAAGAAAAAAAGAAAAAATTATCCCGTTTAGGCAGAATGTTGTAGTAGCTCCCACTTTTCTTGATTTTCAAGCCAATATATTTCCCTTGCTGTTCAAGCCAAGGGACAGAAATTTTACTATGCAGGGGTTTCGGACAAGGCGGTTCTAATGGTGTACTTTTTGTTTTGATCTGACTCTTTTTTTAAGAACTATGGGTTTTTATATTTCTTAACATTGGACGTGATCGTCTCTTACTAGGTTGCTAGCTACCGCTGCAACCCGGATCACTCTATTCACGTCATAACTCTAATATAAAATTTAAATGGGCCATTGCACAACTCTCTACGATGTTCCAGTGCCAAGCTATCTGTGGAATTACTAACCAATACTATGATTAAGTGGCGTATAAAATTTGTATTAGGCAAGAGGTCGTTCTTTATTATATGCTGCAACCCGGATTCACATATATAGTTATGAAAGGCAGTCTGGCGGAGAGGTCCCAAGGCGCTGGTGTTAGCCACCAGTCTCTTCGGAGGCGTGGGTTCAAATCTTACCGCTGGTATACGATTATGATTTATGTACAAAAATCAAATATCTTTGAAAAGACTGCAGTATGAAAAGACATCAAAAATGCAGTTTTTGGCGGAACAATTTATTCTCTTTTAGAAATAATTTATTTTAGTTACTTAAGATTTTTAACCCAATTAATTTCCTTTAAAATGAGCTATTGAACAACTCTCTACGATGTTCCAGTGCCAAGCTATCTGTGGAAAAGAAAAAAAAAAGCAAAAAAATATGCCGTTTGTAGAGAATATCGCGGTTAAACTCTCTTTTCTTGATTTTCAAGCCAAGATATTTCCCTTGCTGTTCAAGCCAAATGACTAAAAGTTTCCTATACAGGAGTTTCAGACAAGGCGGTTCTAATGGTGTACTTTTTGTTTTGATCTGACTCCTTTTTTAGGAGCTATGGGTTTTTTTATTTCTTAACATTGGACGTGATCGTCTCTTACTAGGTTGCTAGCTACCGCTGCAAACCAGATTAGGAGTTATAGTTTTTTGTATTTCTTAACATTGGAAGTGATTGTCTCTTACTAGGTTGCTAGCTACTACTGCAACCCGGATAATTTTCCAGTTAATATTGGCTAGATGTCGTTCTTTACTATAATTTAATTACAAAAAGTTTTTAACCCCATTAATTTCCTTTAAAATAAGCCATTGAACAACTCTCTACGATGTTCAAGTGCCAAGCTATCTGTGGAATTACTAATCTATACTATATTAATTGGCGTATAAAATTTTTTATGAGCAAGAGGTTGTTCTTTATTATAATACTGTAAAAATAAAATATATATTAAAAAATGGAATTTTTTGGTCTGAAACTACATAGTCAATCCCACATGGGGTAGTTAGAACCTAACCAAAAATAAAACTAATTTTAACATTTTAAGGTATTTTTCTAGCTTGAATTGAAATATTCGAACTGTTGCTCGGATACCATGGATATTTTTGCAGTTTACACAAGCTGCAAAGAACGCACAGGCTGATCTTTGTAAATTGAGAAAAATTTTACGAATGTTTTACCGGGATTACGAAAAATATTCAAAATGAAAGATTAAAATTATCTCTGAAAGAATAGATTTTGTTGAAAAGTCAGCTAGAGATGCTTTCGCAAAACTTCATAGTAATATCCAAAAGAAATGTTGCATGTTTAGTGAAAAGCTTCCAAGGTATGGACCGGCAACTGTGGAACAGTTTACAGATGTAATGGGAAATCTTATACATCACTGTGAATATATGGAGGCATAATTGTCCTTTACTTAGTTTCAGCTTAAATTCGATGATCGAGCCTTTATGTAAGGTTATTTAATACTGATCGGACATTCTCCTGACTTTTCAACATTTTCCCAGCACAGTAATCACAGACAAAGAATGAATCTATGACATCCTCTTTCCAACCTGTACATTGAATTAGTTCTTCTCTGTCATCTTTGGGTATGTCCTGTTGTAGGTGTTCTAAAATCGTGGCCATCATTACATCAAAACCTTTCTTATTTGAAAGGGATCTTAGACTCTTGAATTGGTATTTTGTCTTTATCTGCTCACAACTGTCACAATGCATTGTGGGGTATACATCCCTAATGTTAGCTACCTTATCAAGGCTCTCACCAAATTATTTTATTATTGTATTTTCATCCACAGAAACTCTAATATTGCTATCACCGTAAATGAAGTCTTGACTATTATTACGACAGAGTCTACTTGACACTTCTTCTATGTAATGACTTAGTTCCTTGTACGAGCCCTCGACTTTTAGTAGATTAATATGTTGTATAATCTTACATTTTGATACTGCCTTATATACGCTATTAATGAAACAGTTCAAGACAGGAAAATGTGGAGCTAGTGCCCTTAGAGAACGCAAATAGCTCTGACATCCCTCATTTGGGCTACAGTATAACGAATGCCCATGCTTTCTTGTGTCCCTGTAATTGATTTCACAATAATCCAAGCCGCCAAGGTAGAAATTAACCACTTTGTCAGTTGAAAATTTTAATGCTATATTGTTTTCAAGGATATCAAAAAGAATTTGACATAATTCAATATCCGTCGGATAGAGCTTGCGGATATCAGGGTGACATTGCCAAGTAACCTGCTGCCCAATTTTTGGTTTTGAATGTTTACTCAGATTGTTATAGGTGACTTCAGCCATCATAATTTCCTTGTCAGATCTAGTTTTAGAGCATTTTTCAATAGTTGTCTCGTACTTTTCAGGACAGTTTGTTCTACTACACAGAGAATTTTTTGCCAAATATTCAGTAGAACTAAACGAACTGTTTAAAACACAGTTAGAAATGCTTTTTTCTTGAGTCGGTGTTCCAGGAATTTGTTCTGAATCATTAGTCTTACAAACACATTTACTAATAACCCTAACAGGCTCGTTTTCGCCATAATTGAAAAACATTGCTTTTCCTTCGCTGTTGATAGGTATGCTTGTATATATATTTTTATTGCTGCTACATAAACTGCAATTGCTCCTTCCAAAATTAATATACGAATTTTCTAAGAAGTACGCCTCCGTATATTCACTGTGTTGTCGAACATTTTCCATTGCATCTATAAACTGTTCCGCAGTTGCCAATCCATACCTTGGAAGCTTTTCGTTAAACTGACAACATTTCTTTTGGATATTGCTATGAAGCTTTGCCAAAGCATTTCTAGCCGACTTTTCAACAGCATCCGCTCTTTCAAAGAGAATTTTAATCTGTAATTTCGAATACTTTTCGTGATCCCGATAAAACATGCGTAAAATGTTTCTCAATTTACAAAGATCAGCCTGCATTTTTGCCATCTTCTTGTATTTCTGAATGTAATTTTTCCCTTTGTCCTTATGCGTTCTTCGGTACAACCTCGCAGAGAATTTAATTTTTTCATTATAGCTTTTGTCACCCCAGTATCTACCCATTATTCTGGTAGCAACTTTTTTCTTATGTTTGTTTCGGTAATCTATATCGTTATCATACCTTTCCTTGCTCTTTTGTTTCGCTGTCTCAATTTTCCCTTCTCGATACCCCTGATCCGTAAGATACCTCTGTTTTGCTCTGTCATATTTCATTTTCTTAAATCCTGGATCACAAGACATCTTAGTAGCAATCCTTACGCGTGCTCGAGCTTTATTGCGTTTGGTGGCATTTTTATCTCTTTTAAATAAACTTTTCTGATATTTCAGGATGTTAGCTTTATTTTTTGTGTAGTAAAGTTTTCTATTAGTAGAAATTTGGATTGTTCTATTTTGATATTGTTTTTGGTTATTCTTTCTTTTTTTCCACTCGCGTGAGATCATATTTTTTCAAGGTTTAAAATTATTAAGCACACAAAATCCCGTGTCGAGTATCTAAAACCTAGCATAAAACAAAACTAATTTTAAAATTTTCAGGTATTTATCTTGTTTGAATTACAAAATTAGTATTATTGGTTAGACACCATAAATATTTTTGCAGTTTACATAATAAGTTTAGTGATTCTGGACTGAAAACTAAAATAATTGCAATTATGAGACAATAATATGGAGATATGTACTTTACGGGTTACAAACCAAAAAAAGCTTGGTTCCAGGATACAATAATAAATTTGAACTGAGATGAAAAAAAAATTTCTTCCAGGAGACAAAAAGCAAAACTAATTTTAGAATTTTCATGTATTTTTGTTGTTTAAATTAAAAAATTACTATTACTGATTAGGTATCATAAATATTTTTGCAGTTTACATAATAATTTTAGCGATTAAGCCAAAAAAGAAAATTTTGGTTCCAGGAGTTTCGGTTACTATTGAGACAAGTAGCTATTATTACTATAGAGTTCATTACATGGACTGTTTTATTGCTTCAAAATTCAAATATCTTTGAAAAGACTGCAGTATGAAAATACATCAAAAATGCAATTTTTTTGACAAAATTGATTCTACTTTAAAAAGTATTTTATTTTTAAATACAAAAGTGACTAGATGTTGCAATTTCCTTTAAAATGAGCTATTATACAGCTCTCTATGATTTTCCAGTGCCCAGCTAGCTGAGCAGAAAAAAAGCGGAAAGAAAAAAATATCTCGTTTGTGGAGAATAACGTGGTAAAAGTCAATTTTCTTGATTTTCAAGCCAATATATTTTCTTTGTTATTCAAGCCAAAGGGCGGTAAGTTTCCTTTATAGAGGATTCGGACAAGGCGGTTCTAATGGTGTACTTTTTGTTTTGATCTGACTCTTTTTTTAGGAGTTGGGGGGTTTTATATTTCTTGACATTGGAGGTGATCGTCTCTTACTAGGTTGCTAGCTACCGCTGCAACCCGGACTATGATGACGTTCATTATTTATCTAGTAGGGTTTCAGACAAGGTATTTCTAATGATGTACTTTTGTTTTGATCTGACTCTATTTTTAGGAGTTTTGGGTTTTTATATTTCTTAGCATTGGACTGATCGTCTCTTACTAGGTTGCTAGCTACTGCTGCAACCCAAATTCACATATATATTTATTTATGAGAGGCAGCCTGGCCGAGTGGTCCAAGGCACTGGTGTTAGCCACCAGTCTCTTCAGAGGCGTGGGTTCAATTCTTACCGCTGGTATACGATTATGTTTGAAAGACTGCAGTGTGAAAAGACATCAAAATGCAGTTTTTGGTGGAAAAATTTATTCTCTTTTAGAAATAATTTATTTTAGTTACTATAGATTTTTAACCCAATTAATTTCCTTTAAAATGAGCTATTGAACAACCCTCTACGATGTTCCAGTGCCAAGCTATCTCTGGATACAAAAGAAAAAAAAAGAAAAAAAGAAAAAAATATCCCGTTTAGGCAGAATGTTGTAGTAGCTGCCACTTTTCTTGATTTTCAAGCCAATATATTTCCCTTGCTGTTCAAGCCAAGGGACAGAAATTTTACTATGCAGGGGTTTCGGACAAGGCGGTTCTAATGGTGTACTTTTTGTTTTGATCTGACTCTTTTTTTAAGAACTATGGGTTTTTATATTTCTTAACATTGGACGTGATCGTCTCTTACTAGGTTGCTAGCTACCGCTGCAACCCGGAAAAAGCTGAAAATAAACAAGTTCCTAAAGTAATATTTTGGCGGGAATAACGGTTTAGGAGGTAACGATGTTTTTCAGATATTATTGAAGATTTGGCTAGTTGTCTGTCTAGTTCAAGAAAACAGTGTCATCTTATACTCTAATAGTGGTTCAAGTCCATCCGCGGTCGATTTCTTTTAGTTTGTAATTCAGCTATAAATAAAACCATGATAACGATAATGCTTACAACATTCCAATTTACAGTGTCGATCGTTTATGTAATAGCTGCCACTTTTCTTGATTTTCAAGCCAATATATTTCCCTTGCTGTTCAAGCGAAATAACAGAAGGTTTCCTATACAGGGTTTTCGGACACGGCGGTTTTAACGGTGTAT
This sequence comes from Artemia sp. Qi Xiang Cuo, assembly GCF_049724085.1. Classification (NCBI taxonomy): domain Eukaryota; kingdom Metazoa; phylum Arthropoda; class Branchiopoda; order Anostraca; family Artemiidae; genus Artemia; species Artemia sp. Qi Xiang Cuo. The sequence continues at coordinate 105,081 of NW_028300357.1, forward strand.
ACTTTGTTTTCATCTGACTCTTTTTTTAGGATTATGGGTTTTTATATTTCTTAACATTGGACGTGATCGTCTCATACTAGGTTGCTGCACATTCATTTGTATTTATTCAGTAAAGTGCAAATTTTGTTCTGGCCTTGGGAAGGCATAGGGGTTTTGCGCCCAACTAATGTTAATTTCTGCTCGTTTTGAGTTTGACTCGGTTATTTATTGTAATTTCTGTTCGTTTTGGGTTTCATTTATTTATCGATGCTGATTTGTGGTAGTTTCGAGCTTGGTAGATTATTTGATTTTATTTTTGCTCATTTTTTGATTAATGAAGTTCTTTACTTTTCTTTGAAAAGCTTATTTTGTGGAAAAAGTTTTTAATTAATCTTTGAAAAGACTGCAGTATGAAAAGACATCAAAAATGCAGTTTTTAGTGAAAAATTTATTCTCTTTTAGAAATAACTTATTTTTGTTACAAAAGATTTTTAACACAATTAATTTCCTTTAAAATGAGCCATTGATCAACTTTCTACCATGTTTCAGTGCCAAGCTATCTGTGGAAAAGAAAAAAAAAGAAGAAAAAAAATATCCCGTTTAGGCAGATTGTTGTAGCAGCTGCAACTTTTCTTGATTTTCAAGAGAATATATTTCCCTTGCTGTTCAAGCCAAGGGACAGAAAGTTTCCTATATAGGGGTTTCGGACAAGGCGGTTCTAATGGTGTACTTTTTTTTGGTCTTACTCTTTTTTTAGGAGCTATGTTTTTTTTTTTTTCTTAACATTGGACGTGATTGTCTCTTACTAGGTTGCTAGCTACCGCTGAAACCCGGATGAGCCATTCAACAACTCTCTACGATGTTCCAGTGCCAAGCCATCTGTTTAAAAGAAAGAAAAAAATATGCCGTTTAGGCAGAATGTTGTAGTAGCTGCCACTTTTCTAGATTTTCAAGCCAATATATTTCCCTTGGTGTTCAAGCCAAGGAACAGAAAGTTTCCTATACAGAGGTTTCGGACAAGGCGGTTCTAATGGTGTAATTTTTGATCTGACTCTTTTTTTAGGAGTTATTATATTTCTTAACATTGAACGTGATCGTCTCTTACTAGGTTGCTAGCTACCGCTGCAACCCGGATAGCTACCCCTGGAACCACCTTATATCAGCTATTATGGGCGAGAGATCGTTCTTTACTGTAACTTTTTTTTTGTTCTAACTTTATTTTTAGGAGTTCTGGGTTTTTATATTTCTTAGCATTGGAATAATCGTCCCTTACTAGCTGCTACCTACTGCTGCAACCCGGATTCACATATATAGTTATGAGAGGCAGCGTGGCCGATTGGTCAAAGGCGCTGGTGTTAGCCACCAGTCTCTTCGGAGGCGTGGTTTCAAATCTTACCGCTGGTATACGATTATGATTTATGTACAAAAATCAAATATCTTTGAAAAGACTGCAGTATGAAAAGACATAAAATTCTATCATTTTAGGGGTGTTTTTCCCTTTTTTCGATAATATAGGCAAATTTTCTCAGTTTCGTAACTTTTGATGGGTATAACTAAACTTGATGAAACCTACATATTCAACATCAGCACAAATATCCAATTCTTTTGATGGATCTATTGCTATCAAAATTCCGTTTTTTAGCGTTTCAGTTACTTTTGAGACGGATCACTCCTACTGCACAGTTCGTTGCCACGAACTGTTTGACTTTACTAGTCTATACTATAGCTAGGTGGCCTATAAAATTTAGTATAGGCAAGAGGCCGTTCTTCATTACAATAACAAAAAATAAAACTAATTTTTAAAGTTTCAGGTATTTTTTTAGTTTTAATGAAAAGATTAAAATTATTGCTCAGAAATCATAAATATTTTTGCAGTTTGCATAATAACTTTAGCGATTCTAAACTGAAAAATAAAAAATATAAAAAATTGATTTTTTTGGTCTGGAAATACATATTAAATCCCATGTCGGGTTGTTAGAACATAACCAAAAATAAAACTAATTTTAAAATTTTAAGGTATTTTTCTAGCTTGAATTAAAAGATTGAAACTATAATTGCTCGAATACCATGGATATTTTTGCAGTTTACACAAGCTGCAAAGAACGCATGAGGACAAAATTTAAAATTATATTCAGATGTCCAAAAAGATTGCAACAATGCAGGCTGATCTTTGTAAATTGAGAAACATTCTACGAATATTTTACCGAGATTACGAAAAATATTCAAAATTACAGATTGAAATTATCTCTGAAAGAGTGGATTTTGTTGAAAAGTCGCATAGAAATGCTTTCGCAAAACTTCATGGTAATATCCAAAAGAAATATTGCATGTTTAATGAAAGTTTCCAAGGTATGGACCGGCAACTGTGGGACAGTTAACAGATGTAATGAGAAATATAGACATCAATGTGAATATATAGAGGCATAATTGTCCTTTACTTACTTTCAGCTTTATTCGATGATCGAGCCTTTATGTACTAACTACATCCAACGAATATGACGTCATTGATCAATATTTTATACAAAAAATTAAGTTTTTCGTAAAAAAATGGTTCTATTTAAAAAAAAATAGTACAAATGGCACTAGATCTAGAGATTTTCTTTAAAATGAGCCATTGAACAACTCTCTACGATGTTCCGGTGCCAAGCTATCTGTGGAAGAGAAAGAAGAACGAAAAAAAGATGCCGTTTTGGCAGAATGCTGTACTAGGTGCCACTTTTCTTGATTTTCAAGCCAATATATTTCCTCTGCTGTTCAAGCCAAATGACAGAAAGTTCCATAACCTAACCTAACAAAAAGTAAAACTAATTTTAAAATTTTCAGGTATTTTGTTAGTTTGAATGAAAAGATTAAAATTATTGCTCAGATATCATAAAAATTTTTGCAGTTTACATAATAACTTTAGCGATTCTAAGCTGAAAAATAAAATATATATTAAAGAATTGATTTTTTTGGTCTGAAACTACATAGTCAATCCCACATCGGGTAGTTAGAGCCTAACCAAAAATAAAACTAATTTTAACATTTTAAGGTATTTTTCTAGCTTGAATTGAAATATTCGAACTATTGCTCGGATACCATGGATATTTTTGCAGTTTACACAAGCTGCAAAGAACGCACAGGCTGATCTTTGTAAATTGAGAAAATTTTACGAATGTTTTACCGGGATTACGAAAAATATTCAAAATTAAAGATTAAAATTATCTCTGAAAGAATAGATTTTGTTGAAATGTCAGCTAGAGATGCTTTCGCAAAACTTCATAGTAATATCCAAAAGAAATGTTGCATGTTTAGTGAAAAGCTTCCAAGGTATGGACCGGCAACTGTGGAACAGTTTACAGATGTAATGGGAAATCTTAGACATCACTGTGAATATATGGAGGCATAATTGTCCTTTACTTAGTTTCAGCTTAAATTCGATGATCGAGCCTTTATGTAATACTAACTACATCCAGCGACTATGACGTCATTGATCAATATTGTATATAAAAAATTAAGTTTTTCGTAAAAAATAATTAATTAAAAAAAAAATTAAGTGCAAAAGGAGGTAGATGTAGAGATTTTCTTTAAAATGAGCTATTGAACAACTATCTACGATGTTCCAGTGCCAAGCTATCTCTGGATACAAAAAAAAAAAAAAAATATCCCGTTTAGGCAGAATGTTGTAGTAGCTGCCACTTTTCTTGATTTTCAAGCCAATATATTTCCCTTGCTGTTCAAGCCAAGGGACAGAAAGTTTACTATACAGGGGTTTCTGACAAGGCGGTTCTAATGGTGTACTTTTTGTTTTGATCTGACTCCTTTTTTAGGAACTCTGGGTTTTTATATTTCTTAACCTTTGGACGTGATCGACTCTTACTAGGTTGCTAGCTACCGCTGCAACCCGGATGCTAGCTACCGCTGCAACCCGGATAAATATCGATCCTTTATGTAATTTTTATATTTCTTAACATTGGACGTGATCGTCTCTTACCAGGTTGCTAGCTACCGCTGCAACCAGGATTAAAAAATTATTATCATATCTTATATGTAACTTTGATTTTATAAATCTTCGATAGTCTAATGGTAAGCATGCCCACTTGTTACCTGGGAGAAGGGGGTTCGATTCCCCGTCGAGGAGAACTTTTAATATGCTGAAATAAAATCACTATCTTTTCATTTTCAAATTTAAGAAAGAAACTTGTTTATTTACATTCTAGCTAAAATAATGAAGATAATATGAATGAACCACAGGGTTCAGTTTCTTTGGGCTTGAGTTCGTTTTTTAACTATTAATACAAACAGGAAAAATCCTACGGCTTTTCCTTTTTTTAAATAGTAAGAGACGAAACTCAAACAATCAAGTAGCTAACTAAGTCCAATGTATGGAATGGTTTGTTATTTCAGTGATCGTCTTTTAATGTAAAAAAATTTTCTTCCAGGAGACAAAAAGTAAAACTAATTATAAAATTTTCATGTATTTTTGTTGTTTAAATTAAGAACTTACTATTACTGATTAGGCATGATAAATATTTTTGCAGTTTACATAATAATTTTAGCGATTAAGCCAAAAAAGAAAATTTTGGTTCCAGGAGTGTTGATTACTATTGAGGCAAGTAGCTATCATTAGTATAGAGTTCATTACCATGAACTGTTTGATTGCTTAAAAATTCAAATATCTTTTAAAAGACTGCAGTACGAAAATATATCAAAAATGCAATTTTTTTGACAAAATTGATTCTACTTTAAAAAGTATTATATTTTTAATTATAAAAGGCACTAGATGTTGTAATTGCCTTTAAAATGAGCTATTATACAGCTCTCTATGATTTTCCAGTGCCCAGCTAGCTGAGGAGGAAAAAAAAGCGGAAAGAAAAAAATATCCCGTTTGTGGAGAATAACGTGGTAAAAGTCAATTTTCTTGATTTTCAAGCCAATATATTTTCTTTGTTATTCAAGCCAAAGGGCGGTAAGTTTCCTTTATAGAGGATTCGGACAAGGCGGTTCTAATGGTGTACTTTTTGTTTTGATCTGACTCTTTTGTTAGGAGTTGGGGGGTTTTATATTTCTTGACATTGGAGGTGATCGTCTCTTACTAGGTTGCTAGCTACCGCTGCAACCCGGATTATGACATCATGGCGTAATGATTTTATTTCTTGACGTCATGGCGTAATGATATTATTTCATGACGTCTTCAGAAACAGCAACATCATTTCGTGTTTTTCTATTCACGTCATAGCTCTAATAAAACTATGACGACATTCATTATTTATCTAGTAGGGTTTCAGACAAAGTGGTTCTAATGATGTACTTTTGTTTTGATCTGACTCTATGTTTAGGAGTTCTGGGTTTTTATATTTCTTAGCATTGGACTGATCGTCTCTTACTAGGTTGCTAGCTACTGCTGCAACCCGGATTCACATATATAGTTATGAGAGTCAGCTTGGCCGAGTGGTCCAAGGCGCTGGTGTTAGCCACCAGTCTCTTCGGAGGCGTGGGTTCAAATCTTGCCGCTGGTATACGATTATGATTTATGTACAAAAATCAAATATCTTTGAAAAGACTGCAGCATGAAAAGACATCAAAAATGCAGTTTTTGGTGGAAAAATTTATTCTCTTTTAGAAATAATTTATTTTAGTTACTAACGATTTTTAACCCAATTAATTTCCTTTAAAATGAGCTATTGAACAACTCTCTACGATGTTCCAGTGCCAAGCTATCTGTGGAAAAGAAAGAAAAAAATAAAAAAATATGCCGTTTGTGGAGAATAACGCGGTTAAAGTCAATTTTCTTGATTTTCAAGCCAATATATTTCCCTTGCTGCTCAAGCCAAATGACAGAAAGTTTTCTATACAGTGGTTTCGGACAAAGCGGTTCTAATGGTGTACTTTTTGTTTTGATCTGACTCCTTTTTAAGAGCTATGGGTTTTTATATTTCTTAACATTGTACGTGACTTGTCTCTTACTAGGTTGATAGCTACCGCTGCAACCCGGATCATAGTAATATCCAAAAGAAATGTTGCATGTTTAATGAAAAGCTTCCAAGGTATGGACCGGCAACTGTGGAACAGTTTACAGATGTAATGGGAAATATTAGACATCACTGTGAATATATGGAGGCCTAATTGTCCTTTACTTAGGTTCAGCTTTATTCGATGATCGTGCCTTTATGTTCTAACTACATCCAACGACTATGACGTCATTGATCAATATAGCACATAAGAAATAAAGTTTTCCGTAAAAAAGTGATTCAATTTTAAAGAAAAATTAAGTACAAATGGGACTAGATCTAGAGATTTCCTTTAAAAAGAGCCATTGAACAACTCTCTACGATATTCCCGTGCCAAGCTATCTGTGGAAAAGAAAGAAGAAGAAAGAAAAAAAGATGCCGTTTAGACAGAATGCTGTAATAGCTGCCACTTTTCTTAATTTTCAAGCCAATATATTTCCCTTGCTGTTAAAACCAAATGACAGAAAGTTTCCTGTACAGGGGTTTCAGATAGGGCGGTTCTAATGGTGTACTTTTTGTTTTGATCTGTCTATTTTAGGAGTTATTGGTGTTTATATTTCTTAACATTGGACGCGATCGTCTCTTACTAGATTGCGAGCTACCGCTGCAACCCGGATGCTTTGTATAAACCCTGATACGGTCATTAGAAATACAGTAATTAATAATATACTATTACAAACAGGAAAAAGCCTACGTCTTTTTCTTATTTGGAATAGTAAGAGACGAACCTCAAAGACTCAGGCAGCTAACTTAGTCTAATATATGCAAAGGTTGGCTCTTCTAATGATCGTCCTTTAATATAATTAGTTAATAAGGGCTAGGTGTCGTTCTTTATTGTAAAATACTTTAAAAAGTATTTTATTTTTAATTACAAAAGTGACTAGATGTTGCAATTTCTTTAAAATGAGCTGTTATACAGCTCTCTATGATTTTCCAGTGCCCAGCTAGGTGAGGAGAAAAAAAAGCGGAAAGAAAAAAATATCCCGTTTGTGGAGAATAACGTGGTTAAAGTCAATTTTCTTGATTTTTAAGCCAATATATTTTCTTTGTTATTCAAGCCAAAGAGCGGTAAATTTCCTTTATAGGGGTTTTGGACAAGGCAGTTCTAATGGTGTAATTTTTGTTTTGATCTGAATCTTTTTTTAGGAGTTAGGGGTTTTTATATTTCTTAACATTGGACGTTATCGTCTCTTGCTAGGTTGCTAGCTACCGCTGCAACCCGGAAATAGTTACTATGTGCCGTGGTTTGTTCTTTACTAGGTTTCAGCTATATCCGATGAAATTTATGCTATAAGAGATCATAAAACAATTAATTAGCTTTCTATATATATCTTATATGGTTTAGTGGTTTAGGGTAGTTGGCTTTCAATTAATTGTCTTGGGTTTGAATCTCGGTGTGGGAATTATTTTTAAACAAAATTAGATGAAATTAATTAGTTAATTTGACATGACATAGTAGGTAACTAAGGGCAAGAGTTGGTTCTTTACTATAACAACCAGGATGACGTCAGTTACAACTTGGAATCCGTTTTATGCTATATCATTACAAACAAGAAAAAGCCTACGGCTTTTTCTTCTTTGAAGTAGTAAGAGACGACTCTCAAAGAATCAGGCAGCAAACTAAGTCCAATGTGTGCAATGGTTTATTCTTGTAATGATCGTCTTTTAATATAATATTATAAAATTACAAAAGAATTTTAACCCCATTAATTTCCTTTAAAATGAGCCATTAAACAACTCTCTACGATGTTCCAGTGCCTGTCTATCTGTGGAATTACTAACCTATACTGTAATTAAGTGGCGTATAAAGTTTAGTATAGGCAAAAGGTCGTTCTTTGTTATAAAAAGCTGAAAATAAACAAGTTCCTAAAGTAATATTTTGGCGGGAATAACGGTTTAGGAGGTAACGATGTTTTTCAGATATTATTGAAGATTTGGCTAGTTGTCTGTCTAGTTCAAGAAAAGAGTGTCATCTTATACTCTAATGGTGGTTCAAGTCCATCCGGGGTCGATTTCTTTTAGTTTGTAATTCAGCTATAAATAAAACCATGATAACGATGATGCTTACAACATTCCAATTTACAGTGTCGATCGTTTATGTAATAGCTGCCACTTTTCTTGATTTTCAAGCCAATATATTTCCCTTGCTGTTCAAGCGAAATAACAGAAGGTTTCCTATACAGGGTTTTCGGACACGGCGGTTCTAACGGTGTATACTTTGTTTTCATCTGACTCTTTTTTTAGGATTATGGGTTTTTATATTTCTTAACATTGGACGTGATCGTCTCTTACTAGGTTGCTGCACATTCATTTGTATTTATTCAGTAAAGTGCAAATTTTGTTCTGGCCTTGGGAAGGCATAGGGGTTTTGCGCCCAACTAATGTTAATTTCTGATAGTTTTGAGTTTGACTCGGTTATTTATTGTAATTTCTGTTCGTTTTGGGTTTCATTTATTTATCGATGCTGATTTGTGGTAGTTTCGAGCTTGGTAGATTATTTGATTTTATTTTTGTTCATTTTTGGTTTAATGGAGTTCTTCACATTTTTTTGAAAATCTTATTTTGTGAAAAAAAATTTTCATTAATCTTTGAAAAGACTGCAGTATGAAAAGACATCAAAAATGCAGTTTTTAGTGAAAAATTTATTCTCTTTTAGAAATAACTTATTTTAGTTACAAAAGATTTTTAACCCAATTAATTTCCTTTAAAATGAGCCATTGATCAACTTTCTACCATGTTTCAGTGCCAAGCTATCTGTGGAAAAGAAAAAAAGAAGAAAAATAAATATCCTGTTTAGGCAGATTGTTGTAGCAGCTGCAACTTTTCTTGATTTTCAAGAGAATATATTTCCCTTGCTGTTCAAGCCAAGGGACAGAAAGTTTCTTATATAGGGGTTTCGGACAAGGCGGTTCTAATGGTGTACTTTTTTTTTGGTCTTACTCTTTTTTTAGGAGCTATGTTTTTTTTTATATTTCTTAACATTGGACGTGATTGTCTCTTACTAGGTTGCTAGCTACCGCTGAAACCCGGATGAGCCATTCAACAACTCTCTACGATGTTCCAGTGCCGAGCCATCTGTTTAAAAGAAAGAAAATAAAATATGCCGTTTAGGCAGAATGTTATAGTAGCTGCCACTTTTCTAGATTTTCAAGCCAATATATTTCCCTTGGTGTTCAAGCCAAGGAACAGAAAGTTTCCTATACAGAGGTTTCGGACAAGGCAGTTCTAATGGTGTAATTTTTGATCTGACTCTTTTTTTTAGGAGTTATTATATTTCTTAACATTGAACGTGATCGTCTCTTACTAGGTTGCTAGCTACCACTGCAACCCGGATAGCTACCCCTGGAACCACCTTATATCAGCTATTATGGGCGAGAGATCGTTCTTTACTGTAACTTTTTTTTTGTTCTAACCTTATTTTTAGGAGTTCTGGGTTTTTATATTTCTTAGCATTGGAATAATCGTCCCTTACTAGCTGCTAGCTACTGCTGCAACCCGGATTCAAATATATAGTTATGAGAGGCAGCGTGACCGAGTGGTCAAAGGCGCTGGTGTTAGCCACCAGTCTCTTCGGAGGCGTGGGTTCAAATCTTACCGCTGGTATACGATTATGATTTATGTACAAAAATCAAATATCTTTGAAAATACTGCAGTATGAAAAGACATAAATATAACTAAGGGCAAGAGTTTGTTCTTTACTATAAATATATAAGGAATCCTTTCATTAATTCAGTTATTAGGGGCTAGAGTTCGTTCCTTAATGAAATTAATTAAAATGACTTTTTCCGCAAAATAAGTTTTTCAAAGAAAAGTAAAGAACTCCATTAAACCAAAACTGAGCCAAAATAAAATCAGATAATCTACCAAGCGTTAAACTACCAGATTACTGCTTAATGTACCAGCTTCCCAAAGTATAATTCATATCTTGGAATCATTTCTGAAAGTTTCATTAACCTGAGTTCGCTACTATCTGAGATAACAAGTTCATGCATTACTAGGATCCTAATTTTCTTTTGATTATCAATATATCACTTTTATTATTTAAAGTTTATTTTGTAAAGCCAAAACTTTAAAACAGGAAAACAACACAAATAAGGAAAAAATAACCCACCTTTACTCTGAATTCTTTTGCCTACTTCTTATTAAAATTTCTAATCCAGCATCGTCTCCTTTAAGAGCAGTACGTTCCTCTTTATATCTTCAAGATACATCTCCAATACAACTGCCAAGATGCACCTCCAAAAAAAATGTATCTATTTTGGAAGATACTAATCAGCAAAACCATTTATAGGGAGGTATATACTTCAATCCCAATTCCCGCGGCAATTCGGGAGGCATCCACTGCATTTTACTAGCTAATTCATAAAACTGGCGCCACTTCCAAATATTATTCCCACCAGATATACTAGGAGGTAGACTTATAAATGGGACTTCCAAGCCTTTTGTAGGTTCAACTGAAATGTTTCCAACATCACAACCCCGCACAAAGGGGCATATTTCAAAAAGTCTTCTATGTTCTTCCATTGGCACATCCCTCTCTTTCCAGTTTCCAACCACACCTGCACAAAAAGCACACTGAACCTGGTCACTCTGGCCAACAACGAAAAATCCAGCTTCTGCAAGTTCTCTGGTATCAATGAAATCCTTGGACCACCATCCATTAAACGTTCTGAATCTAACATCCTCTCGCTTAAGAGCAGTATGTTCTTCTTGTGACAGTAAAGGTCGGGAGATATAGCTTGGTGGTTGCAGATGAAAATTAATATAGTTTTGACTGTAGCTTCCACATCCCTTGTATTGCTCAAAAATTTCATAGCCTCCAGTTAAAGCAGAAGGTTTCACTGGAACGTTTCCCACATTACCTCCTTGAACAAAAGTACATGTTTCAAAGTGCCTCCTATGTCGGTTGGTATACCTTTGCTTTTTTCTTTTCAAGTTACTATCTCTGTTGTTTGTGCAGTACTCTTTTTTCAACTTGCGTATAGCGTGCTTTGATCTAACCATTATTCTAATCAAGAATGAGAGAATTTTCAGTTTTGACTTTCCTTATATACTAATTATGACGTCACGGTGTATTACGTTATGTATTCATGAATGAGACCATTTACAGTTTTGACGTATCTTATATAGTAATTATGACGTCACTGCATCAAAAATACAGTTTTTATTGGAAAAATTTATTCTCTTTTAGAAATAATTTATTTTAGTTACTATAGATTTTTAACCCAATTAATTTCCTTTAAAATGAGCTATTGAACAACCCTCTACGATGTTCCAGTGCCAAGCTATCTCTGGATACAAAAAAAGAAGAAAAAAAATATCCCGGTTGGGGAGACTAACGTGGTTAAAGTCAATTTTCTTGATTTCCAAGCCAATATATTTCCCTTGCTGTTCAAGCCAAGGGATACAGGGGTTTCGGACAAGGCGGTTCTAATGGTGTACTTTTTGTTTTGATCTGACTCCGTTTTTAGGAGTTATTAGGGGTTTTTATATTTCTTAGCATTGGACGTGATCGTCTCTTACTAGGTTATTTATTATGACCTCGAACTGTTTGATTTAATATTCAGTTACTATGGGTTACAGTTCGTTCCTTATTGTAATAAAAAAAATTAAGTGCAAAAGGCGCTAGATCTAGAGATTTCCTTTAAAATGAGCCATTGAACAACTCTCTACGATGTTCCAGTGCCAAGCTTTCTGGAAACAAAAGAAAGAAAAAAAAATATCCCGTTTGTGGAGAATAACGTGGTTAAAGTCAATTTTCTTGATTTTCAAGCCAATATATTTTCTTTGTTATTCAAGCCAAAGGGCGGTAAGTTTCCTTAATAGGGGTTTCGGACAAGGCGGTTCTAATGGTGTACTTTTTGTTTTGATTTGACTGTTTTTCTAGGAGTTAGAGTTAGGGGTTTTTATATTTCTTAACATTGGACGTGATCGTCTTTACTAGGTTGCTAGCTACCGCTGCAACCCGGATTGGATGTGATCGTCTCTTACTAGGTTGCTTGCTACCGCTGCAACCCGGATTAATATTTAACCCGGATTAAAAAATTATTATCATATCTTATATGTAACTTTTATTTTATAAGTCTTCGATAGTCTAATGGTAAGCATGCCCACTTGTTTCTTGGGAGAAGGGGGTTCTATTCCCCGTTGGGAAGAACTTTTAATATTTTGACTTAAAAGCACTATCTTTTCAATTTAAAATTTAAAAAAGAAACTTGTTTATTTATATTCTAGCTAAAATAATGAAGATAATATGAATGAACCACAGGGTTCAGTTTCTTTGGACTTGAGTTCGTTTTTTAACTATAAATACAAACAGGAAAAAGCCTAAGGCTTTTTCTTCTTTTAAATAGCAAGAGACGAAACTCAAACAATCAAGTAGCTAACTAAGTCTAACTAAGCTAACTAGCTAATCTTAGTAGCTAACTAAGAAGATAATATGAATGAACCACAGGGTTCAGTTTCTTTGGACTTGAGTTCGTTTTTTAACTATAAATACAAACAGGAAAAAGCCTACGGCTTTTTCTTCTTTCAAATAGTAAGAGACGAAACTCAAACAATCAAGTAACTAACTAAGTCCAATGTATGGAATGGTTTGTTATTTCAGTGATTTACTAACTTATACTAAAGTTAAGTGGCCTATATAATTTAGTATAGGCAAGAGGTCGTTCTTTATTATAAATAATTTATTTTAATTACTAAAGATTTTTAACCCAATAATTTTCTTTAAAATGAGCCATTGAACAACTCTCTACGATGTTCCAGTCCCAAGGTATCTCTGGAAAAGAAGAAAGAAAAAAATGTGCCGTTTGTGGAGAATAACGTGGTTAAAGTCAATTTTCTTGATTTTCAAGCCAATATATATCCCTTGCTGTTCAAGCCAAGGGACAGAAGGTTCTCTATACAGGGGTTTCGGACAAGGCGGTTCTAATGGTGTACTTTTTGTTTTGATCTGACTCCTTTTTTAGGAGCTATGGTTTTTTTTTTATTTCTTAACATTGGACGTGATTGTCTCTTACTAGGTTGCTAGCTACCGCTGCAACCCGGAAAGCCTATGGCTTTTTCTTCTTTGGAATAGTAAGAGACGACCTGGCTACAAATTATGATTATGGCATATATGATCAATCTTTAACATGAAATGTTCTATATTGTAATGGTTTGTTCTTTACTAGGTTTCAGACACCTCTGCAGCCATGATGCTGATGGAAATTACATAATCCCTATTTATGTTTCAGTTAACATGGGCTAGGTGTCGTTCTTTATTGTATTATAAAATTAGTTTGGTTTTCCTTTTGCTTCAATAAACTCGCTACGCCATTTTCTTACGCCATTAATTTTATATCATCTTAGTTCAAAATTATTATTGTATCCTGGAAACAAACATTTTTGGCTTGATTCGTAAAGTATGTATCTCTATATTGTTGTCCTATTGTCTATATTGTTGTCCATATTGTTGTCCTATATTGTTGTCCTAAAGTATGTATATTGTTGTCCTATTGTTGTCCTATTGTCCTAATAGTGTAATTTTTGTTTTGATCTGAATCTTTTTTCAGGAGTTATGGGCTACTTTGGTTTTTACTATGGGGCGTGATTGTCTCTTAATAGTTACCGCTACTGCTGCAACCCAGATTATGGGCTGGAAGTTCGTTCTTTACTGTAAATCTTAACATTGGACGTGATCGTCTCTTACTAGGTTGCTAGTTACCGCTGCAACCCGGATTACTATGGACAACAGTTCTTTCTTTAATGTAATATTATGTCTTATATTTAATTTTTATATCATAATAATTCGATAGTCTAATGGTAAGCGTACCTACCTTCAAGTAGGAGACCAGGGTTCAATTTCCCGTCCCAAGAGACAATGCTTTCTTAGCTTTTATTTACTATGTGCCATGGTTTGTGCTTTACTAGGTTTCAGTCGAATTCGATTAAACTTAGTGCAAACTTATAAGGAACGGCATCGATCCTTTACGTATCACATTGTTAATTTTACAACTTTGATTAATGACATCAGAGTCCAAGTGGCTAGGACGATTGACCGTTAAGCGACAGGTTGGAGGTTCAAACCCACCCTGAGCTGTTTTTCTGTTTTTCAAACCCACCCTGAGCTGATCCTTTTATGCACTTGTAGCTACGCCTGGAGCCACCGTATATCAGTTACTATTGGCGAGAGATCGTTCTTTACTGTAAACTCTCTGCCATTGAACAACTATCCAATGATCGTCTTTTAATGTAATTCCTTTAAAATGAGCTATTATACAGCTCTCTATGATTTTCCAGTGCCCAGTTAGCTGAGGAGGAAAATCAAGCGGAAAGAAAAAAATATCCCGTTTGTGGAGAATAACGTGGTAAAAGTCAATTTTCTTGATTTTCAAGCCAATATATTTTCTTTGTTATTCAAGCCAAAGGGCGGTTAGTTTCCTTCATAGAGGTTTCGGACAAGGTGGTTCTATAGGTGTACTTTTTGTTTTGATCTGACTCTTTTTTTAGGAGTTGGGGGTTTTATATTTCTTAACATTGGAGGTGATCGTCTCTTACTAGGTTGCTAGCTACCGCTGCAACCCTGATATGGGCGAGAGATCGTTCTTTACTGTAATCTAGCTAAAATAATGAAGATAATATGAATGAACCACAGTGTTCAGTTTCTTTGGACTTGAGTTCGTTTTTTAACTATAAATACAAACAGGAAAAAGCCTACGGCTTTTTCTTCTTTTAAATAGTAAGAGACGAAACTCAAACAATCAAGTAGCTAACTAAGTCCAATGTAAGGAATGGTTTGTTATTTCAGTGATCGTCTTTTAATGTAAACAAAAAGCAAAACTAATTTTAGAATTTTCATGTATTTTTGTTGTTTAAATTAAAAAATTACTATTACTGATTAGGCATCATAAATATTTTTGCAGTTTACATAATAATTTTAGCGATTAAGCCAAAAAAGAAAATTTTGGTTCCAGGAGTTTCGGTTACTATTGAGACAAGTAGCTATTATTACTATAGAGTTCATTACATGGACTGTTTTATTGCTTCAAAATTCAAATATCTTTGAAAAGACTGCAGTATGAAAATACATCAAAAATGCAATTTTTTTGACAAAATTGATTCTACTTTAAAAAGTATTTTATACTTTAAATACAAAAGTGAATATAGGTTTAAATTTACTTTAAAAAGATATCTTATAAAGATATATATGATTTTCAATATAACATCTATAAGAGCAGAAAAAAAAAGAGTAAATAAAAAAATATCAAGTTTGTGGAGAATAACTTGGTAAAAGTCAATTTTCTTGATTTTCAAGCCAATATATTTTCTTTGTTATTCAAGCCAAAGGGAGGTAAGTTTCCTTTATAGAGGATTCGGACAAGGCGGTTCTAATGGTGTACTTTTTGTTTTGATCTGACTCTTTTTTTAGGAGTTGGGGGGTTTTATATTTCTTGACATTGGAGGTGATCGTCTCTTACTAGGTTGCTAGCTACCGCTGCAACCCGGATTGCTAGCTACCACTGCAACCCGGAAACAGTTAGAAATGCTTTTTTCTTGAGTCGGTGTTCCAGGAATTTGTTCTAAATCATTAGTCTTACAAACACATTTACTAATAACCCTAACAGGCTCGTTTTCGCCATAATTGAAAAACATTCCTTTTCCTTCAATATTGATAGGTTTGCTTGTATATATAGTTTTATTGCTGCTAAATAAACTGCAATTGCTCCTTCCAAAATTAATATACGAATTTTCTAAGAAGTACGCCTCCGTATATTCACCGTGTTGTCGAATATTTTCCATTGCATCTATAAACTGTTCCGCAGTTGCCAATCCATACCTTGGAAGCTTTTCGTTAAACTGACAACATTTCTTTTGGATATTGCCATGAAGCTTTGCCAAAGCATTTCTAGCCGACTTCTCAACAGCATCCGCTCTTTCAAAGAGAATTTTAATCTGTAATTTCGAATACTTTTCGTGATCCCGATAAAACATGCGTAAAATGTTTCTCAATTTACAAAGATCAGCCTGCATTTTTGCCATCTTCTTGTATTTCTGAATGTAATTTTTCCCTTTGTCCTTATGCGTTCTTCGGTACAACCTCGCAGAGAATTTAATTTTTTCATTATAGCTTTTGTCACCCCAGTATCTACCCATTATTCTGGTAGCAACTTTTTTCTTATGTTTGTTTCGGTAATCTATATCGTTATCATACCGTTCCTTGCTCTTTTGTTTCGCTGTCTCAATTTTCCCTTCTCGATACCCCTGATCCGTAAGATACCTCTGTTTTGCTCTGTCATATTTCATTTTCTTAAATCCTGGATCACAAGACATCTTAGTAGCAATCCTTACGCGTGCTCGAGCTTTATTGCGTTTGGTGGCATTTTTATCTCTTTTAAATAAACTTTTCTTATATTTCAGGATGTTAGCTTTATTTTTTGTGTAGTAAAGTTTTCTATTAGTAGAAATTTGGATTGTTCTATTTTGATATTGTTTTTGGTTATTCTTTCTTTTTTTCCACTCGCGTGAGACCATATTTTTTCAAGATTTAAAATTATTAAGCACACAAAATCCCGTGTCGAGTATCTAAAACCTAGCATAAAACAAAACTAATTTTAAAATTTTCAGGTATTTATCTTGTTTGAATTACAAAATTAGTATTATTGGTTAGACACCATAAATATTTTTGCAGTTTAAATAATAAGTTTAGTGATTCTGGACTGAAAACTAAAATAATTGCAATTATGAGACAATAATATGGAGATATGTACTTTACGGGTTACAGGATACAATAATAAATTTGAACTGAGATGAAAAAAAAATTTCTTCCAGGAGACAAAAAGCAAAACTAATTTTAGAATTTTCATGTATTTTTGTTGTTTAAATTAAAAAATTACTATTACTGATTAGGCATCATAAATATTTTTGCAGTTTACATAATAATTTTAGCGATTAAGCCAAAAAAGAAAATTTTGGTTCCAGGAGTTTCGGTTACTATTGAGACAAGTAGCTATTATTACTATAGAGTTCATTACATGGACTGTTTTATTGCTTCAAAATTCAAATATCTTTGAAAAGACTGCAGTATGAAAATACATCAAAAATGCAATTTTTTTGACAAAATTGATTCTACTTTTAAAAAGTATTTTATTTTTAAATACAAAAGTGACTAGATGTTGCAATTTCCTTTAAAATGAGCTATTATACAGCTCTCTATGATTTTCCAGTGCCCAGCTAGCTGAGCAGAAAGAAAAAGCGGAAAGAAAAAAATATCCCGTTTGTGGAGAATAACGTGGTAAAAGTCAATTTTCTTGATTTTCAAGCCAATATATTTTCTTTGTTATTCAAGCCAAAGGGAGGTAAGTTTCCTTTATAGAGGATTCGGACAAGGCGGTTCTAATGGTGTACTTTTTGTTTTGATCTGACTTTTTTTTTAGGAGTTGAGGGGTTTTATATTTCTTGACATTGGAGGTGATCGTCTCTTACTAGGTTGCTAGCTACCGCTGCAACCCGGATATAGGCAAGAGGTCGTTCTTTATTATAACCTGGAACCACCATATATCAGATACTATGCATGACCGATCGTTCTTTACTGTAAACCAAATTCAAATATATATTTATTTATGAGAGGCAGCCTGGCCGAGTGGTCCAAGGCACTGGTGTTAGCCACCAGTCTCTTCAGAGGCGTGGGTTCAATTCTTACCGCTGGTATACGATTATGTTTGAAAGACTGCAGTGTGAAAAGACATCAAAATGCAGTTTTTGGTGGAAAAATTTATTCTCTTTTAGAAATAATTTATTTTAGTTACTATAGATTTTTAACCCAATTAATTTCCTTTAAAATGAGCTATTGAACAACCCTCTACGATGTTCCAGTGCCAAGCTATCTCTGGATACAAAAAAAGAAAAAAAAAGAAAAAAAAAAGAAAAAAATATCCCGTTTAGGCAGAATGTTGTAATAGCTGCCACTTTTCTTGATTTTCAAGCCAATATATTTCCCTTGCTGTTCAAGCCAAGGGACAGAAATTTTACTATGCAGGGGTTTCGGACAAGGCGGTTCTAATGGTGTACTTTTTGTTTTGATCTGACTCTTTTTTTAAGAACTATGGGTTTTTATATTTCTTAACATTGGACGTGATCGTCTCTTACTAGGTTGCTAGCTACCGCTGTAACCCGGACAATCAGGATCACGTCAGTTACAACTTGGAATCCGTTTTATGCTATATCATTACAAACAGGAAAAAGCCTACGGCTTTTTCTTCTTTGAAATAGTAAGATACGAACCACAAGTAACTACCCCTGGAACCACCATATATCAGTTACTATGCATGAGCGATCGTTTTTTACTGTAAATTTTATATTTCTTAACATTGGACGTGATCGTCTCTTACTAGGTTGCTAGCTACCGCTGCAACCCGGATGTAACTACACCTGGAACCACCATATAATCAGTTAGTATGGGAGAGAGATTGTTCTTTACTGTAAAAAAACTGATTAAAAACAGGAAAAAGCCTACGGCTTTTCTTCTCTGAAGTAATAAGACAAACCTCAAACAATCAAGTAGCTAACTAATTCCAATGTATGCAATTGTTTGTTATTCCAATGATCGTCTTTTAATGTAAGCAGCCTGGCCAAGTGGTCCAAAGCACTGGTGTTAGCCACCAGTCTTTTCGGAGGCGTGGGTTCAAATTTTACCGCTGGTATTATGTTTGAAAGACTGCAGTGTGAAAAGACATCAAAAATGCAGTTTTTGGTGGAAAAATTTATTCTATTTTAGAAATAATTTATTTTAGTTACTATAGATTTTTAACCCAATTAATTTCCTTTAAAATGAGCTATTGAACAACTATCTACGATGTTCCAGTGCCAAGCTATCTCTGGAAACAAAGAAAAAAGAAAAAAAAATATCCCGTTTAGGCAGAATGTTGTAGTAGCGGCCACTTTTCTTGATTTTGAAGCCAATATATTTCCCTTGCTGTTCAAGCCAAGGGACAGAAATTTTACTATACAGGGGTTTCGAATAAGGCAGTTCTAATGGTGTACTTTTTGTTTTGATCTGACTCTTTTTTTTAGGAGTTAGGGGTTTTTATATTTCTTAGCATTGGACGTGATCATCTCTTACTAGGTTGCTAGCTACCGCTGCAACCCGGATGTGGAAAAGATAAAAAGAAAAAAAGATACCGTTAGGGCAGAATGCTGTAGTAGCTGACACTTTTTCTTGATTTTTAAGCCAATATATTTCCCTTGCTGTTAAAGTCAAATGACAGAAAGTTTCCTATATAACGATTTTGGACAAGGTAGTTCGAATGGTATACTTTTTGTTTCGATCTGACTATTTTTCTTAGGAGCTATGGGTTTTTATATTTCTTAACATTGGACGTGATCGTCTCTTACTAGGTTGCTAGCTACCACTGCAACCCGGATTGAGTTCACTCTTTACTCTAGCATATATATTAAACTAGATTGATCCTTTATGTAAAACCTATAATATAATTAAGTGGCGTATAAAATTTAGTATAGGCAAAAGGTCGTTCTTTATTATAATTGTCAGTTGAAAATTTTAATGCTATATTATCTTCAAGGATATCAAAAAGAATTTGACATAATTCAATATCCGTCGGATAGAGCTTGCAGATATCAGGGTGACATTGGCAAGTAACCTGCTGCCCAATTTTTGGTTTTGAATGTTTACTCAGATTGTTATAGGTGACTTCAGCCATCATAATTTCCTTGTCAGATCTAGATTCAGAGCATTTTTCAATAGTTGTCTCGTACTTTTCAGGACAGTTTGTTCTACTACACAGAGAATTTTTTGCCAAATATTAAAGAACTAAAAGAACTGTTTAAAACACAGTTAGAAATACTTTTTTCTTGAGTCGGTGTTCCAGGAATTTGTTCTAAATCATTAGTCTTACAAACACATATACTAATAACCCTAACAGGCTCGTTTTCGCCATTATTGAAAAACATTGCTTTTCCTTCGCCGCTGATAGGTATGCTTGTATATATATTTTTATTGCTGCTACATAAACTGCAATTGCTCCTTCCAAAATTAATATACGAATTTTCTAAGAAGTACACCTCTGTATATTCACTGTGTTGTCGAACATTTTCCATTGTATCTATAAATTGTTCCGCAGTTGCCAGTCCATATCCTTGGAAGCTTTTCATTAAACTGACAACATTTCTTTTGGATATTACTATGAAGCTTTGCCAAAGCATTTCTAGCCGACTTTTCAACAGCATTCGCTCTTTCAAAGAGAATTTTAATCTGTAATTTTGAATACTTTTCGTGATCCCGATAAAACATGCGTAAAATGTTTCTCAATTTACAAAGATCAGCCTGCATTTTTGTCATCTTCTTGTATTTCTGAATGTAATTTTTCCCTTTGTCCTTATGCGTTCTTCGGTACAACCTCGCAGAGAATTTAATTTTTTCATTATAGCTTTTGTCACCCCAGTATCTACCCATTATTCGGGTAGCAACTTTTTTCTTATGTTTGTTTCGGTAATCTATATCGTTATCATACCGTTCCTTGCTCTTTTGTTTGGCTGTCTCAATTGTTGCTTCTCTGTAATCTTCATCATTATCATGCCATTCCTTAATCTTTTGTTTGGCTGTCTCAATTTTCGCACGTCTATAACCTACATCATTATAATAACGCTGTTTGTCACTATCAATTTTTGCATCTCGATACGCCTGGTCGGTTGAATACCTTTGCTTTTCTCTTTTCAAGATGCTGTCTCTATTTTTTTGGTAGTACTGTTTTTTTAACTTGCGTGTATCTTGCTTGATTGAAACCATTATGTAACCATTAGTTGAATGTTTAAGTTACGTATCAAGTATCAAGAACCTAACAAAAAATTAAACTTATTTTTAAATTTTCAGTTATTTTTCTAGTCTAAATTAAAAAATTAAAATTTTTGTTCAGACACCATAAATATTTTTGCAGTTTATAACTTTAGCGATTCTGAACTAAAAACGAAAATGAAATAAAAATTAATTTTTTCAATTTTTACGTCACGTGACTCATTAAGTCATATATGGTTATTAGTACACAATAGGTTTTAGATATTACGTCATGTCACTTATTACGTCATATATGGTTATTAGTAGATAATCGGTAAAATATTCGTTCTTTATTATAATGTTACAGAAAGGGTATGTGCCTTTTTTTCTTCGGGGGGGTCAAAACGGAAATATGCATTGGTACATTGAAAATCGTAAACAGTAGTGATTTTCTTTGAGTTAACTTTAGATTTATTTTGTTTTATTTTTAAAACCTTTAAAAATAAAACAAAAACTTTGAGGCTTAGAAGAAATCACTTTTAGAAAATCAGCAATACCAAATTTCTTTTACCGGTACTTGCCTTAATATAACATAACTTAGAGAAGCAACTTGTCAATAGATTATTTCACTTGACATGGGGCAGAGGTTGTTCTCTACTACAAACAAACTGATTGCAAACAGGAAAAAGCCCATGGCTTTTTCTTCTTTGAAATAGTAAGAGACGAACCTCAAACAATCAATGAGCTAACTAATTCCCATGTATGCAATTGTTTGTTATTCCAATGATCGTCTTTTAATGTAATTTAGGAGTTAGGGGTTTTTATATTTCTTAACATTGGACGTGATCGTCCCTTACTAGGTTGCTAGCTACCGCTGCAACCCGGATTATGGCATTAATGATCTATCTTGAACATGAAATGTTCTTTACTGTAATGGTTTGTTCTTTACTAGGTTTCGGACACCTCTGCAGCCATGATACTGATGGAAATTACATAATCCCTATTTATGTTTCAGTTAACATGGGCTAGGTGTCGTTCTTTATTGTAATGCTTCAAAAATCAAATGTCTTTGAAAAGACAGCAGTATGGAAAGACATCAAAAATACAGTTTTTAGTGGAAAAATTTATCCTGTTTTAAAACAATTTGTTTTAGTTACAAAAGGTTTTTAACCCAATTAATTTCATTTAAAATGAGCCATTGAACAACTCTACAATGTTCCAGTGCAAAGCTATCTCTGGAAAAGAAGAAAAAAAGAAAAAAATATCCTGTTTGTGGAGAATAACGTGGTTAAAGTCAATTTTCTTGATTTTCAAGCCAATATATTTCCCTTGCTGTTCAAGCCAAACGGCGGTAATTTTCCTTTCAAGGGGTTTCGGACAAGGCGGTTCTAATGGTGTACTTTTTGTTTTGATCTGACTCCTTTTTTTAGGAACTATGAGTTTTTACATTTCTTAACATTGGACGTGATCGTCTCTTACTAGGTTGCTAGCTACCGCTGCAACCCGGATTTCATTAAGATTATATGACTTTTAGGGGGTGTTTTGCCCTTTCTTGAAGATAAGGCAAATTTTCTCAGGTCCTTAACTATTGATGGATATAAGTAAACTTGATGAAATTTATATACTTAAAATCAGCATAAAAATCCAATTCTTTTGATGTATCTATTGATACTAAAATTCCATTTTTTAGAGTTTTGGTTGCTATTGAGACGATTCGCTCTTACTATACAATTCCTTACCACGAACTATTTGATTACAATGGACTAGAGGTTGTTCTTTGCTGTAAAACCTATATAGATTAAGTGGTATAACAACAAGGATGACGTTAGTTACAACTTGGGTTTCGTTTTATGCTATATCATTACAAACAGGAAAAAGCCTACGGCTTTTTCTTCTTTGAAATAGTAAGAGACGAACTAAGTCCAAAAGAAGAGTAAGTAAGTCCAATGTATGCAGTGGTATGTTATTCCAATGATCGTCTTTTAATGTAATAAGTTGTCCCTGCACGTTAGTACAGATAAGACTTCGTTCTTTATTATAATTCTTTACTGTAAAAAACCCATATAGATTAAGTGGTATAAAAACAAGGATGAAGTTCGTTACAGCTTGAGTTTCGTTTTATGTTATATCATTACAAACAGGAAAAAGCCTACGGCTTTTTCTTCTTTGAAATAGTAAGAGACGAACTAATTCCAAAAGAAGAGTAAGTAAGTCCAATGTATACAGTGGTATGTTATTCCAATGATCGTCTTTTAATGTAATCTTCAATGAAGTCTTTTGGAACCGCTGAATTGAGAGGCTGGA
Source organism: Artemia sp. Qi Xiang Cuo (assembly GCF_049724085.1). Classification (NCBI taxonomy): domain Eukaryota; kingdom Metazoa; phylum Arthropoda; class Branchiopoda; order Anostraca; family Artemiidae; genus Artemia; species Artemia sp. Qi Xiang Cuo. The sequence goes on from NW_028300357.1 coordinate 128,121, forward strand.
CAGAAAAATGTTCAACCAATGTAGACTTTGCGCTTTCTGTCAGTTTCTGAAGGATTGCAGCTTCCGGTATTTCAGGTAAATTATCAACACCAACCGCTTTTTCAGCAAGACGTGCTTCAAGTATTTTATTTAAATCTTCTAGGGTGTATGCATGTATTGTTTTATAGAGACTGTTGTTCTCTCTTAACCACAACAGTGCTTCATGGACTTTTCTCAGATCTATTAGTGCAGTCCAAACATTCTTGTTGTAAGTAGGCTGACCATTGACAATGACTACAAAACTATCAATGTTAAGAAGTTTTTCAGGCTGAATATCTGCATTTGCTTGCACATCAACAGGTAGATATACTATTCTCCCCTTAAGAGCGTCAACAAGTTCCGTTCTAGGTCTCTTCAATGCAGTTACTTGCCCTAATCTGACGATCGTAAGACAAGCCATTTCAAAATTATTTAAACACTTTATACATTCCGGTGTACAGTCTATATGAAGGTTATTTAATACTGATCGGACATTCTCCTGACTTTTCAACATTTTCCCAGCACAGTAATCACAGACAAAGAATGAATCTATGACATCCTCTTTCCAACCTGTACATTGAATTAGTTGTTCTCTGTCATCTTTGGGTATGTCCTGTTGTAGGTGTTCTAAAATCGTGGCCATCATTACGTCAAAACCTTTCTTATTTGAAAGGGATCTTAGACTCTTCAATTGGTATTTTGTCTTTATCTGCTCACAACTGTCACAATGCATTGTGGGGTATACATCCCTGTTGTTAGCTACCTTATCAAGGCTCTCACCAAATAATTTTATTATTGTATTTTCATCCACAGAAACTCTAATATTGCTATCACCGTAAATGAAGTCTTGACTATTATTACGACAGAGTCTACTTGACACTTCTTCTATGTAATGACTTAGTTCCTTGTACGAGCCCTCGACTTTTAGTTGATTAATATGTAGTATAATCTTACATTTTGATACTGCCTTATAAACGCTATTAATGAAACAGTTCAAGACAGGAAAATGTGGAGCTAGTGCCCTTAGAGAACGCAAATAGCTCTGACATCCCTCATTTGGGATACAGTATAACGAATGCCCATGCTTTCTTGTGTCCCTGTAATTGATTTCACAATAATCCAAGCCGCCAAGGTAGAAATTAACCACTTTGTCAGTTGAAAATTTTAATGCTATATTATTTTCAAGGATATCAAAAAGAATTTGACATAATTCAATATCCGTCGGATAGAGCTTGCAGATATCAGGGTGACATTGCCAAGTAACCTGCTGCCCAATTTTTGGTTTTGAATGTTTACTCAGATTGTTATAGGTGACTTCAGCCATCATAATTTCCTTGTCAGATCTAGTTTTAGAGCATTTTTCAATAGTTGTCTCGTACTTTTCAGGACAGTTTGTTCTACTACACAGAGAATTTTTTGCCAAATATTCAGTAGAACTAAAGGAACTGTTTAAAACGTAGTTAGAAATGCTTTTTTCTTGAGTCGGTGTTCCAGGAATTTGTTCTAAATCATTAGTCTTACAAACACATTTACTAATAACCCTAACAGGCTCATTTTCGCCATAATTGAAAAACATTTCTTTTCCTTCGCTGTTGATAGGTATGCTTGTATATATATTTTTATTGCTGCTACATAAACTGCAATTGCTCCTTCCAAAATTAATATACGAATTTTCTAAGAAGTACGCCTCCGTATATTCACTGTGTTGTCGTACATTTTCCATTGCATCTATAAACTGTTCCGCAGTTGCCAATCCATACCTTGGAAGATTTTCGTTAAACTGACAACATTTCTTTTGGATATTACTATGAAGCTTTGCCAAAGAATTTCTAGCCGACTTTTCAACAGCATCCGCTCTTTCAAAGAGAATTTTAATCTGTAATTTTGAATACTTTTCGTGATCCCGATAAAACATGCGTAAAATGTTTCTCAATTTACAAAGATCAGCCTGCATTTTTGCCATCTTCTTGTATTTCTGAATGTAGTTTTTCCCTTTGTCCTTATGCGTTCTTCGGTACAACCTCGCAGAGAATTTAATTTTTTCATTATAGATTTTGTCACCCCAGTAACGCTCCTTGATCTTTTGTTTGGCTGTCTCAATTTTTACTTGTCGATACACCTGGACGGTTGAATACCTTTGCTTTTGGTTTTTCTTATATTTGATGCGGTAATCTTCATCATTGTGATAACGCTCCTTGATCTTTTGTTTGGCTTTATCAATTTTTACATGTCTATAATCTTCATCATTGTGATAACACATCTTGCTGTTTTGTTTTGCTCTCTCAATTATTACTTCTCGATACGTCTCGTCGGTTGAATACCTTTGTTTTGCTCTCTCAATTTTTACTTCTCGATGCGCCTGGTCGGTTGAATACCTTTACTTTTCTCTTTTCAAGATACTATCTCTGTTGTTTGTGTAGCACTGTTTTTTCAAATTGCGTATAGCTTGCTTCGATCTAACCATTATCCGGGTTGAAGCGGTAGCTAGCAACCTACTAAGAGACGATCACGTCCAATGTTAAGAAATATAAAAACCCATAGTTCTTAAAAAAGGAGTCAAATCAAAACAAAAAGTACACCATTAGAACCGTCTTGTCTGAAACTCCTGTATAATAAACTTTCTGTTCCTTGGTTTGAACAGCAAGGGAAATATATAGGCTTGAAAATTAAGAAAAGTGGCAGCTACTACAACATTCTTCCTATACGGGATATTTTTTTCTTTTTTTCTTTTTTTCTTTCTTTTCCACAGATAGCTTGGCACTGGAACACCGTAGAGCGTTGTTCAATGGCTCATTTTAAAGGAAATTAATTGGGTTAAAAACATATAGTGACTAAAATGAATTATTTCTAAAAGGGAATAAATTTTTCCAGCAAAAACTGCATTTTTGATGTCTTTTCACACTGCAGTCTTTCAAACATAATCGTATACCAGCGGTATGATTTGAACCCCCGCCTCCGAAGAAACTGGTGGCTAACACCAGTGCCTTGGACCACTCGGCCAGGCTGCCTCTCATCCGGGTTACAGCGGTAGCTAGCAACCTAGTAAGAGACGATCACGTCCAATGTTAAGAAATATAAAAAAACCCATAGTTCCTAACAGAGGAGTCAGATCAAAACAAAAAGTACACCATTAGAACCGCCTTGTCCGAAACCCCTGTATAGGAAACTTTCTGTCCCTTGGCTTGAACAGCAAGGGAAATATATTGGCTTGAAAATCAAGAAAAGTGGCAGCTACTACAATATCCCGCCTAAACCTGATATTTTTTTCTTTCCGGGTTGCAGCGGTAGCTAGCAACCTAGTAAGAGACGATCACGTCCAATGTTAATAAGAAATATAAAAACCCATAGCTCCTAAAAAAGGAGTCAGATCAAAACAAAAAGTACACCATTAGAACCGCCTTGTCCGAAACCCCTGTATAGGAAACTTTCTGTCCCTTGGCTTGAACAGCAAGGGAAATACATTGGCTTGAAAATAAAGAAAAGTGGCAGCTACTACAACATTCTGCCTAAACGGGATATTTTTTCTTTCTTCTTTTCCACAGATAGCTTGGCACTGGAACATCGTAGAGAGTTGTTCAATGGCTCATTTGAAAGGAAATCTCTAGATCTAGCAATTTTTGCACTTAATTTTTTTTCAATTAATTATTTTTTACGAAAAACTTAATTTTTTATATACAATATTCACCAATGACGTCATAGTCGTTGGATGTAGTTAGTATTACATAATTATAATGAGCGACATGACGTAAAAATTGAATCCGGGTTGCAGCGGTAGCTAGCAATCCAGGTTGCAGCGGTAGCTAGCAACCTAGTAAGAGACGATCACGTCCAATGTTAAGAAATATAAAAACCCATAGCTCCTAAAAAAGGAGTCAGATCAAAACAAAAGTACACCAATAGAACCGCCTTGTCCGAAACCCCTGTATAGGAAACTTTCTGTCCCTTGGCTTGAACAGCACGGGAAATATATTGGCTTGAAAATCAAGAAAATTGACTTTTACCACGTTATTCTCCCCAAACGGGATATTTTTTTCTCTTTTCTTTTTTTTGTATCCAGAGATAGCTTGGCACTGGAACATCGTAGATAGTTGTTCAATAGCTCATTTTAAAGGAAATTAATTGGGTTAAAAACGTTTTGTAACTAAAATAAATTATTTCTAAAAGAGAATAAATTTTCCTAATAAAAACTATTTTTTATGCAGTGACGTCATAATTACTATATAAGACACATCAAAACTGTAAATGGTCTCATTCATGAATTAAAATTATAATTATCCGGGTTGCTACACTGAAGAACGATCTCTCATCCATATGATAAATGGTGGTTCCAGGGGTAGTATACTTGAGGTTCGTCTCTTACTATTTAAAAGAAAAAAAGCCGTAGGCTTTTTCCTGTTTGTAATGATTATAATAAAGAATGACTTCTTCCCTATGCTAAATTTTATACGCCACTTAATTATCCGGGTTGCAGCGGTAGCTAGCAACCTAGTAAGAGACGATCACGTCCAATGTTATCAGGGTTGCAGCGGTAGCTAGCAACCTAGTAAGAGACGATCACGTCCAATGTTAAGAAATATAAAACCCATAGTTCCTAACAAAGGAGTCAGATCAAAACAAAAAGTACACCATTAGAACCGCCTTGTCCGAAACCCCTGTATAGGAAACTTTCTGTCCCTTGGCTTGAACAGCAAGGGAAATATATTGGCTTGAAAATCAAGAAAATTGACTTTAACCACGTTATTCTCCCCAAACGGGATATTTTTTTCTTTTTTCTTTTTTTCTTTGTATCCAGAGATAGCTTGGCACTGGAACATCGTAGAGGGTTGTTCAATAGCTCATTTTAAAGGAAATTAATTGGGTTAAAAATCTAAAGTAACTAAAATAAATTATTTCTAAAAGAGAATAAATTTTTCCACCAAAACTTCATTTTCGATGTCTTTTCACACTGCAGTCTTTCAAACATAATCGCATACCAGCGGTAAGATTTGAACCCACGCCTCCGAAGAGACTGGTGGCTAACACCAGTGCCTTGGACCACTCGGCCAGGCTGCCTCTCATAAATAACTATATATGTGAATCTGGGTTGGAGCAGTAGCTAGCAATCTAGTAAGAGAAGATCAGTCCTATGCTAAGAAATATAAAAACCCAAAGCTCCTAAAAATATTATAATAAAGAACGACCTCTTGCCTATACTAAATTTTATGCGCCACTTAATTATAGTATAGGTTTGTAATTCCACAGATAGCTTGGCACTGGAACATCGTAGAGAGTTGTTTAATGGATCCGGGTTGCAGCGGTGGCTAGCAACCTAGTAAGAGACGATCACGTCCAATGTTAAGAAATATAAAAACCCATAGTTCCTAAAAAAAGAGTCAGATCAAAACAAAAAGTACACCATTAGAACCGCCTTGTCCGAAACCCCTGCATAGTAAAATTTCTGTCCCTTGGCTTGAACAGCAAGGGAAATATATTGGCTTGAAAATCAAGAAAAGTGGCAGCTACTACAACATTCTGCCTAAACGGGATATATTTTTCTTTTTTTTTTCTTTTTTTTTCTTTTTCGTATCCAGAGATAGCTTGGCACTGGAACATCGTGGAGGGTTGTTCAATAGCTCATTTTAAAGGAAATTAATTGGGTTAAAAATCTATAGTAACTAAAATAAATTATTTCTAAAAGAGAATAAATTTTTCCACCAAAAACTGCATTTTGATGTCTTTTCACACTGCAGTCTTTCAAACATAATCGTATACCAGCGGTAAGAATTGAACCCACGCCTCTGAAGAGACTGGTGGCTAACACCAGTGCCTTGGACCACTCGGCCAGGCTGCCTCTCATAAATAAATATATATGTGTTATTATAAAGAACGACCTCTTGCCTATACTAAATTTTATAGGCCACTTAACTATAGTATAGGCTAGTACAGTTATTATATTTAAGGTCAATATATTGAAATTTTCCACTAAAAGACGGTCATTGGAATAAAAACCCAATACATACATTTGATTTAGTTAGCTGCTTGATTGTTTGAGGCTAGTCTCTTACTATTTCAAAGAAGAAAAAGCCGTAGACTTTTTCCTGTTTGTAATCAATTAGAAAGAGTTCTACCTTTATCCGGGTTGCAGCGGTAGCTAGCAACTTAGTAAGAGACGATCACGTCCAATGTTAAGAAATATAAAAACCCAAAGCTCCTAAGAAAAGAGTCCGATCAAAACAAAAAGTACACCATTAGAATCGCCTTGTCTGAAATTCCTATAAGGGAAACTTACCGCCCTTTGGCTTGAATAACAAAGAAAATATATTGGCTTGAAAATCAAGAAAATTGACTTTTCCGGGTTGCAGCGGTAGCTAGCAACCTAGTAAGAGACGATCACGTCCAATGTTAAGAAATATAAAAACCCATAGTTCTTAAAAAAAGAGTCAGATCAAAACAAAAAGTACACCATTAGAACCGCCTTGTCCGAAACCCCTGCATAGTAAAATTTCTCTCCCTTGGCTTGAACAGCAAGGGAAATATATTGGCTTGAAAATCAAGAAAAGTGGCAGCTATTACAACATTCTGCCTAAACGGGATATTTTTTTCTTTTTTTTTCTTTTTTTTCTTTTTTTGTATCCAGAGATAGCTTGGCACTGGAACATCGTAGAGGGTTGTTCAATAGCTCATTTTAAAGGAAATTAATTGGGTTAAAAATCTATAGTAACTAAAATAAATTATTTCTAAAAGAGAATAAATTTTTCCACCAAAAACTGCATTTTGATGTCTTTTCACACTGCAGTCTTTCAAACATAATCGTATACCAGCGGTAAGAATTGAACCCTCGCCTCTGAAGAGACTGGTGGCTAACACCAGTGCCTTGAACCACTCGGCCAGGCTGCCTCTCATAAATAAATATATATTTGAATTTGGTTTACAGTAAAGAACGATCGGTCATGCATAGTATCTGATATATGGTGGTTCCAGGTTATAATAAAGAACGACCTCTTGCCTATACTAAATTATATAGGCCACTTAACTTTAGTATAAGTTAGTAAATCACTGAAATAACAAACCATTCCATACATTGGACTTAGTTAGCTACTTGATTGTTTGAGTTTCGTCTCTTACTATTTGAAAGAAGAAAAAGCCGTAGGCTTTTTCCTGTTTGTATTTATAGTTAAAAAACGAACTCAAGTCCAAAGAAACTGAACCCTGTGGTTCATTCATATTATCTTCTTAGTTAGCTACTAAGATTAGCTAGTTAGCTTAGTTAGACTTAGTTAGCTACTTGATTGTTTGAGTTTCGTCTCTTGCTATTTAAAAGAAGAAAAAGCCGTAGGCTTTTTCCTGTTTGTATTTATAGTTAAAAAACGAACTCAAGTCCAAAGAAACTGAACCCTGTGGTACATTCATATTATCTTCATTATTTTAGCTAGAATATAAATAAACAAGTTTCTTTTTTAAATTTTAAATTGAAAAGATAGTGCTTTTAATTCAAAATATTAAAAGTTCTTCCCAACGGGGAATAGAACCCCTTCTCCCAAGAAACAAGTGGGCATGCTTACCATTAGACTATCGAAGACTTATAAAATAAAAGTTACATATAAGATATGATAATAATTTTTTAATCCGGGTTAAATATTAATCCGGGTTGCAGCGGTAGCAAGCAACCTAGTAAGAGACGATCACATCCAATCCGGGTTGCAGCGGTAGCTAGCAACCTAGTAAGAGACGATCACGTCCAATGTTAAGAAATATAAAAACCCTAACTCTAACTCCTAGAAAAACAGTCAAATCAAAACAAAAAGTACACCATTAGAACCGCCTTGTCCGAAACCCCTATAAAGGAAACTTACCGCCCTTTGGCTTGAATAACAAAGAAAATATATTGGCTTGAAAATTAAGAAAATTGACTTTAACCACGTTATTCTCCACAAACGGGATATTTTTTTTTCTTTCTTTTGTTTCCAGAGAAAGCTTGGCACTGGAACATCGTAGAGAGTTGTTCAATGGCTCATTTTAAAGGAAATCTCTAGATCTAGCGCCTTTTGCACTTAATTTTTTTTTATCCGGGTTGCAGCGGTAGCTAGCAACCTAGTAAGAGACGATCACCTCCAATGTTAAGAAATATAAAACCCCCCCACTCCTAAAAAAAGAGTCAGATCAAAACAAAAAGTACACCATTAGAACCGCCTTGTCCGAATCCTCTATAAAGGAAACTTACCGCCCTTTGGCTTGAATAACAAAGAAAATATATTGGCTTGAAAATCAAGAAAATAGACTTTTACCACGTTATTCTCCACAAACGGGATATTTTTTTCTTTCCGCTTTTTTTTCTGCTCAGCTAGCTGGGCACTGGAAAATCATAGAGAGTTGTATAATAGCTCATTTTAAAGGTAATTGCAACATCTAGTCACTTTTGTAATTAAAAATAAAATACTTTTTAAAGTAGAATCAATTTTGTCAAAAAATTGCCTTTTTGATGTATTTTCATACTGCAGTCTTTTCAAAGATATTTGAATTTTGAAGCAATAAAACAGTTCATGGTAATGAACTCTATAGTAATAATAGCTACTTGTCTCAATAGTAACCGAAACTCCTGGAACCAAAATTTTCTTTTTTGGCTTAATCGCTAAAATTATTATGTAAACTGCAAAAATATTTATGATGCCTAATAAGTAATATTAATTTTTTAATTTAAACAAAAAAAATAAATTAAAATTCTAAAATTAGTTTTGCTTTTTGTCTCCTGTAAGAAAAATTTTACAATAAAGAACGACACCTAGCCCATGTTAACTGAAACATAAATAGGGATTATGTAATTCCCATCAGTATCATGGCTGTTCACATTAAAAGACGATCATTGGAATAACATACCACTGCATACATTGGACTTAGTTAGCTACTTGATTGCTTGAGGCTCGTCTCTTACTATTTCAAAGAAGAAAAAGCCATAGGTTTTTTCCTGTTTGTAATAATATAGCATGAAATTACATTAAAGGACGATCATTTGAAGATCCGGGTTGCAGCGGTAGCTAGCAACCTAGTAAGAGACGATCACCTCCAATGTTAAGAAATATAATACCCCCCAACTCCTAAAAAAAGAGTCAGATCAAAACAAAAAGTACACCATTAGAACCGCCTTGTCCGAATCCTCTATAAAGAAAACTTACCGCCGTTTGGCTTGAATAACAAAGAAAATATATTGGCTTGAAAATCAAGAAAATAGACTTTTACCACGTTATTCTCCACAAACGGGATATTTTTTTCTTTCCGCTTTTTTTTCATGCTCAGCTAGCTGGGCACTGGAAAATCGTAGAGAGTTGTATAATAGCTCATGTTAAAGGCAATTGCAACATCTAGTCACTTTTGTAATTAAAAATAAAATACTTTTTAAAGTAGAATCAATTTTGTCATACAATAAGGAACGAACTGTAACCCATAGTAACTTAAGTATGAAATCAAACGGTTCGTGGTCATAATAAATAACCTAGTAAGAGACGATCACGTCCAATGCTAAGAAATATAAAAACCCCTAATAACTCCTAAAAACGGAGTCAGATCAAAACAAAAAGTACACCATTAGAACCGCCTTGTCCGAAACCCCTGTATCCCTTGGCTTGAACAGCAAGGGAAATATATTGGCTTTAAAATCAAGAAAATTGACTTTAACCACGTTAGTCTCCCCAAACGGGATATTTTTTTTTTTCTTTTTTTGTATCCAGAGATAGCTTGGCACTGGAACATCGTAGAGGGTTGTTCAATAGCTCATTTTAAAGGAAATTAATTGGGTTAAAAATCTATAGTAACTAAAATAAATTATTTCTAAAAGAGAATAAATTTTTCCAATAAAAACTGTATTTTTGATGCAGTGACGTCATAATTACTATATAAGATACGTCAAAACTGTAAATGGTCTCATTCATGAATACATAACGTCATACGCCGTGACGTCATAATTAGTATATAAGGAAAGTCAAAACTGAAAATTCTCTCATTCTTGATTAGAATAATGGTTAGATCAAAGCAGGCTATACGCAAGTTGAAAAAAGAGTACTACACAAACAACAGAGATAGTAACTTGAAAAGAAAAAAGCAAAGGTATACCAACCGACATAGGAGGCACTTTGAAACATGTACTTTTGTTCAAGGAGGTAATGTGGGAAACGTTCCAGTGAAACCTTCTGCTTTAACTGGAGGCTATGACATTTTTGAGCAATACAAGGTATGTGGAAGCTACAGTCAAAACTATATTGATTTTCATCTGCAACCACCAAGCTATATCTCCCGACCTTTACTGTCACAAGAAGAACATACTGCTCTTAAGCGAGAGGATGTTAGACTCAGAACATTTAATGGAAGGTGGTCAAAGGATTTCATCGATACCAAAGAACTTGCAAAAGATGGATTATTTTTTGTTGGCCACAGTGACCAGGTTCAGTGTGTTTTTTGTGCAGGTGTGCTTGGAAACTGGGAAGAGGGTGATGTGCCAATGGAAGAACATAGAAGACTTTTTGAAATATGCCCCTTTGTGCGGGGTTGTGATGTTGGAAACATTTCAGTTGAACCTACAAAAGGCTTGGAAGTCCCATTTATAAGTTTACCTCCTAGTATATGTGGTGGGAATAATATTTGGAAGTGGCGCCAGTTTTATGAATTAGCTAGTAAAAGGCAGTGGATGCCTCCCGAATTGCCGCGGGAATTGGGAGTGAAGTATATACCTCCCTATAAATGGTTTTGCTGATTAGTATCTTCCAAAATAGATACATTTTTTTTGGAGGTGCATCTTGGCAGTTGTATTGGAGATGTATCTTGAAGATATAAAGAGGAACGTACTGCTCTTAAAGGAGACGATGCTGGATTAGAAATTTTAATAAGAAGTAGGCAAAAGAATTCAGAGTAAAGGTGGGTTATTTTTTCCTTATTTGTGTTGTTTTCCTGTTTTAAAGTTTTGGCTTTACAAAATAAACTTTAAATAATAAAAGTGATATATTGATAATCAAAAGAAAATTAGGATCCTAGTAATGCATGAACTTGTTATCTCAGATAGTAGCGAACTTAGGTTAATGAAACTTTCAGAAATGATTCCAAGATATGAATTATGCTTTGGGAAGCTGGTACATTAAGCAGCAATCTGGTAGTTTTACGCTGGGTAGATTATCTGATTTTATTTTGGCTCAGTTTTGGTTTAATGGAGTTCTTTACTTTTCTTTGAAAAACTTATTTTGTGGAAAAAGTCATTTTAAATAATTTCATTAAGGAACGAACTCTAGCCCCTAATAACTGAATTAATGAAAGGATTCCTTATATATATTGTTATTTTAACTATATTCCTGAATAAATCATAAGGTAAAGAACGAACTCTAGGCCATAATAACTAATTTAATTTTGAAAAGAAGGAATTTCGGCAGAAACCTAAATAGCTGTAGAAGTAAGCTACAAGTTATAAACAAGCTCTACTGAGATTTGAATTTAGATCGCAGGATTCAAAGTCCTATGTGCTAACCATTACACCAAGAAACGTTCATATAAAAAAGAATTTTAACAGTATGTGATAAAGCAGAGAAAGGACTCTAACCATCAGTGTTGCAATAACTTCATTTGCCAACAAAAGTTATTATGTAAACTACAAAAATATTTATGATGTCTAACCAATAGTACTAATTTTTTAATTCAAACCAGAACAATACCTGACAATTTTAGAATTAGTTTGGTTTTTTGTCTCCTGGATCCAAAATTCTCTTTTTTGGCTTAATCGCTAAAGTTATTATGTATACTGCAAAAATATATATGATGTCTAACCAAGAATACTAATATCTTAATTTAAACTGCAAAAATACATGAAAATTTAAAAATTAGTTTTGTTTTTTTTCTCCTGGAACCAAAAGTTTTTCATCTCAGTTCAAAGTTATGCATAATGGATCGAAATAGTTCATTATAAATAAGAAGTATGTAATTTTAATCGGATTGCAGCAAAAGATGATCATTGGAATAAATTTACAACAGTAAGTGACTAATTTATTTTGGAATGTTACATTAAAGAACGAACTTTAGTCCATAGTTACAGTAATTATATGACATCATACTAGGTTATATTTCATTTTAAATAAATCTGAACAGCTTTCCTGGTTGCAGTGGTAGCTAGGAACCTAATTATAGATAAAGTGAAGAGCAATAAGAAGTCTATGTTATAGTTTAAAAAATCCGGGCTGTAGCGGTGGTAATGTATTTCAAAATCCGGGTGGCAGCGGTAGCTAGCAACCTAGTAATAAGATAAGGAGCGAACTCTTGCCTATACTATCTTGCATAGACAGCTTAACTACAGCATATGCTTGTACATTTATATTTAAATTCAAGACGTTTTCATTAAAATCGGGGTTGCAGCGGTAGCTAGCAACCTAGTAAGAGACGATATCGTCCAATGTTAAGAAATATAAATACTCCTAACTCCTAAAAAAGAGTCAGATCAAAACAAAAAGTATACCATTAGAACCGCCTTGTCCGAAACCCCTATGGAGCAAACTTACCGCCCTTCTGCTTGAATAACAAACATCCGGGTTGCAGCGGTAGCTAGTTCTAATCAAGAATGAGAGAATTTACATCTTTGTCGTTCTTAAGTAGTAAATATGACGTCACGGAGTAATGATTTTATTGACGTCATGGCGCAATGATATTATTTCATGACGTCATCAGAAACAACAATATAATTTCGTGTTTTTCTATTCACGTCATAGCTCTAATATAAAGCTATGACGACATTCATTATTTATCTAGTAGGATTTCAGACAAGGTAGTTCTAATGATGTACTTTTGTTTTGATCTTACTCTATTTTTAGGAGTTTTGGGTTTTTATATTTCTTAGCATGGGACTGATCGTCTCTTACTAGGTTTCTAGCTACTGCTGCAACCCAAATTATAAGAGGCAGCCTGGCCGAGTGGTCCAAGACACTGGTGTTAGCCACCAGTCTCTTCGGAGGCGTGGGTTCAAATCTTACCGCTGGTATACGATTATGTTTGAAAGACTGCAGTGTGAAAAGACATCAAAAATGCAGTTTTTGGTGGAAAAATTTATTCTCTTTTAGAAATAATTTATTTTAGTAACTGTAGATTTTTAACCCAATCAATTTCCTTTAAAATGAGCTATTGAACAACCCTCTACGATGTTCCAGTGCCAAGCTATCTGTGGAAAAGAAAAAAGAAAAAAGAAAAAAATATCCCGTTTGTGGAGAATAACGTGATAAAAGTCTATTTTCTTGATTTTCAAGCCAATATATTTTCTTTGTTATTCAAGCCAAAGGGCGGTAGGTTTCCTTTATAGAGGATTCGGACAAGGCGGTTCTAATGGTGTACTTTTTGTTTTGATCTGACTCTTTTTTTAGGAGTTGGGGGGTTTTATATTTCTTAACATTGGAGGTGATCGTCTCTTACTAGGTTGCTAGCTACCGCTGCAACCCGGATTCTCAATTTACGAAGATCAGCCTGCATTTTTGCCATTGTCTTGTATTTATGAATGTAATTTTTCCCTCTGTCCTTATGCGTTCTTTGGTACAACCTCGCAGATAATTTAAGTTTTTCATTATAGCTTTTGTCACCCCAGTATCTACCCATTATTCTAATGATCGTCTCTTACTAGGTTGCTAGCTACCGCTGCAACCCGGATTACAATGGACTAGAGTTCGTTCTTTACTATAATTTCTCGATTTTCAAGCCAATATATTTCTCTTGCTGTTAAAGTCAAATGAAAGAAAGTTTCCTATATAGGGTTTTTGGACAAGGCAATTCTAATGGTATACTTTTTGGTTTGATATGACTTTTTTTTAGGAGTTATGGGTTTTTATATTTCTTAACTACTACTACTACTAACAACTCACCGCAGATACAAGCCGCCTGAGGCCAAAACAGCTACGCAAGCTCCTCCTCCACCCCAATCTATTCAAACCCTCCCTTTTTACACCCGCCAATGAATTTCCCATTTCCTTTAAATCTTTCTTTATGACGTCCTCCCACCCGAGACGGGGACGACCTGCTTTCCGTTTAGCCCTAGATCGTTGGCCGAAAAGAACGATCTTCGGCAATCTGTCATCTTTCATCCGCATAACGTTCCCCTAACCACCTCAGCCTTTCTTTCATTATAGCCCTAGATAGCGGTATTGACCCACATTTTTCGTAAAGCCTATTGTTTGAAATACGGTCAGTCAGCCGGGTACCCAGAACAATTTTATATTTCTTAACATTAGACGTGATCGTCTCTTACTAGTTTGCTAGTTACCGCTGCAACCCAGTTGCCTATGCAAGTTAAGTATAGGCAAGAGTTCGTTCTATATTGTAAAACTCAAACAATCAAGTAGCTAACTAAGTCCAATGTATGGAATGGTTTGTTATTTCAGTGATCGTCTTTTAATGTAAAAACTGACAACATTTCTTTTGGATATTACTATGAAGCTTTGCCAAAGAATTTCTAGCCGACTTTTCAACAGCATCCGCTCTTTCAAAGAGAATTTTAATCTGTAATTTTGAATACTTTTCGTGATACCGATAAAACATGCGTAAAATGTTTCTCAATTTACAAAGATCAGCCTGCATTTTTGCCATCTTCTTGTATTTCTGAATGTAATTTTTCCCTTTGTCCTTATGCCTTCTTCGGTACAACCTCGTAGAGAATTTAGTTTTTTCATTATAGATTTTGTCACCCCAGTAACGCTCCTTGATCTTTTGTTTGGCTGTCTCAATTTTTATTTCTCGATACACCCGGACGGTTGAATACCTTTGCTTTTTGTTTTTCTTATATTTGATGCGGTAATCTTCATCATTGTGATAACTCTCCTTGAACTTTTGTTTGGCTGTCTCAATTTTTGCATGTCTATAATCTTCATCATTGTGATAACACATCTTGCTGTTTTGTTTTGCTCTCTCAATTATTACTTCTCGATACGCCTGGTCGGTTGTATACCTTTGTTTTGCTCTCTCAGTTATTATTTCTTGATACGCCTGGTCGTTTGAATACCTTTGTTTTGCTCTCTAAATTAATACTTCTCGATACGCCTGGTTGGTTGAGTACCTTTGCTTTTTTATTTTCAAGTTACTCTCTCTGTTGTTTGTGTAGCACTTTTTTTCAACTTGCGTATAGTTTGCTTTGATTTAATTATTATCTAATCCAGAATGAGAGAATTTACATCTTTGTCGTTCTTAATTAGTAATTATGACGTCACGGCGTAATGATTTTATTGACGTCATGGCGCAATGATATTATTTCATGACGTCATCAGAAACAACAATATAATTTCGTGTTTTTATATTCACATATAAAACTATGATGACATTCATTATTTATCTAGTAGGGTTTCAGACAAGGTAATTCTAATGATGTACTTTTGTTTTGATCTGACTCTATTTTTAGGAGTTTTGTTATATTTCTTAGCATTGGACTGATCGTCTCTTACTAGGTTACTAGCTACTGCTGCAACCCAAATTCACATATATATTTATTTATGAGAGGCAGCCTGGCCGAGTGGTCCAAGGCACTGGTGTTAGCCACCAGTCTCTTCGGAGGCGTGGGTTCAAATCTTACCGCTGGTATACGATTATGTTTGAAAGACTGCAGTGTGAAAAGACATCGAAAATGCAGTTTTTGGTGGAAAAATTTATTCTCTTTTAGATATAATTTATTTTAGTTACTATAGATTTTTAACCCAATTAATTTCCTTTAAAATGAGCTATTGAACAACCCTCTACGATGTTCCAGTGCCAAGCTATCTCTGGATACAAAAAAAAGAAAAGAGAAAAAAAATATCCCGTTTGGGGAGAATAACGTGGTTAAAGTCAATTTTCTTGATTTTCAAGCCAATATGTTTCCCTTGCTGTTCAAGCCAAGGGACAGAAAGTTTCCTATACAGGGGTTTCGGATAAGGCGGTTCTAATGGTGTACTTTTTGTTTTGATCTTACTCTTTTCTTAGGAACTATGGGTTTTTATATTTCTTAACATTGGACGTGATAGTCTCTTACTAGGTTGCTAGCTACCGCTGCAACCCGGATAATTAAAAAAATTAAGTGCAAAAGGCTCTAGATCTAGAGATTTCCTTTAAAATGAGCTTTTGAACAAGTATCTACGATGTTCCAGTGCCAAGCTATCTCTGGATACAAAGAAAAAAAAAATATCCCTTTTAGGCAGAATGTTGTAGTAGCTGCCACTTTTCTTGATTTTCAAGCCAATATATTTCCCTTGCTGTTCAAGCCAAGGGACCGAAAGTTTACTATACAGGGGTTTCGGACAAGGCGGTTCTAATGGTGTACTTTTTGTTTTGATCTGACTCCTTTTTTTTAGGAACTATGGTTTTTTATATTTCTTAACATTGAACGTGATCGTCTCTTACGAGGTTGCTAGCTACCGCTGCAACCCGGATGTATTTAAAATGAGCCATTGAACAACTCTCTACGATGTTCCAGTACCATGCTATCTGTTGAATTACTAACCTACACTACAATTAAGTGGCATGTAAAATTTAGTATGAGCAAGAGGTCGTTCTTTATTATATTTCTTGATTTTCAAGCCAATATATTTCCCTTTCTGTTCAAGCCAAGGGACAGAAAGTTTACTATGCAGGGGTTTCGGACAAGGCGGTTCTAATGGTGTACTTTTTGTTTTGATCTGACTCTTTTTTTAAGAACTATGGGTTTTTATATTTCTTAACATTGGACGTGATCGTCTCTTACTAGGTTGCTAGCTACCGCTGCAACCCGGATATACTGCTGCAACCCAGATTCACATATATATTATTTATGAGAGGCAGCCTGGCCGAGTGGTCCAAGACACTGGTGTTAGCCACCAGTCTCTTCGGAGGCGTGGGTTCAAATCTTACCGCTGGTATAATGGTTGAAATACTGCAGTGTGAAAAGACATCAAAAATGCAGTTTTTGGTGGAAAAATTTATTCTCTTTTAGAAATAATTTATTTTAGTTACTATATATCGTTAACTTAATCTATTTTCTTTAAAATGAGCTACTGAAAAACTTTCTACGATGTTCCAGTGCCAAGCTATCTGGGGAAAAGAAGAAAAAAGAAAAAAAAAAGAAAAAAATATCCTGTTTGGACAGAATGTTGTAGTATCTGCCATTTTTCTTGATTTTCAAGCCAATATATTTCCCTTGCTGTTCAAGCCGAGGGAAAGAAAGTTTCCTATGCAGGTGTTTCGGACAAGGCGGTTCTAATGGTGTACTTTTTGTTTTGATCTGACTCCTCTGTTAGGAACTATGGGTTTTTTTTATTTCTTAACATTGGACGTGATCGTCTCTTACTAGGTTGCTAGCTACCGCTGCAACCCGGATTTTTATATTTCTTAACATTGGACTTGATCGTCTCTTACTTGGTTGCTAGCTACCGCTGCAACCCGGATAACCTTTACTATAGTAAAGTGGCCTATGAGATTTAGTATAGGCAAGAGATCGTTCTTTACTATAATTCTAATGATGTACTTTTGTTTTGATCTGACTCTATTTTTAGGAGTTTTGGGTTATTATATTTCTTAGCATTGGACTGATCGTCTCTTACTAGGTTGCTAGCTACTGCTGCAACCCAAATTCACATATATATTTATTTATGAGAGGCAGCCTGGCCGAGTGGTCCAAGGCACTGGTGTTAGCCACCAGTCTCTTCAGAGGCGTGGGTTCAATTCTTACCGCTGGTATACGATTATGTTTGAAAGACTGCAGTGTGAAAAGACATCAAAATGCAGTTTTTGGTGGAAAAATTTATTCTCTTTTAGAAATAATTTATTTTAGTTACTATAGATTTTTAACCCAATTAATTTCCTTTAAAATGAGCTATTGAACAACCCTCTACGATGTTCCAGTGCCAAGCTATCTCTGGATACAAAAGAAAAAAAAAAGAAAAAAGAAAAAAATATCCCGTTTAGGCAGAATGTTGTAGTAGCTGCCACTTTTCTTGATTTTCAAGCCAATATATTTCCCTTGCTGTTCAAGCCAAGGGACAGAAATTTTACTATGCAGGGGTTTCGGACAAGGCGGTTCTAATGGTGTACTTTTTGTTTTGATCTGACTCTTTTTTTAAGAACTATGGGTTTTTATATTTCTTAACATTGGACGTGATCGTCTCTTACTAGGTTGCTAGCTACCGCTGCAACCCGGATACAGTAACAATTGAATCCTGATTATAACTTACTAGGTTGCTAGCTACCGCTGCAACCCGGATTAACATTGGACGTGATCGTCTCTTACGAGGTTGCTAGCTACCGCTGCAACCCGGATTAATATTAAGCCCGGATTAAAAAATTATTATCATATCTTATATGTAAATTTTATTTTAAAAGTCTTCGATAGTCTAATGGTAAGCATGCTCACTTGTTACCTGAGAGAAGGGGGTTTCGATTCCCCGTCGGGGAGAACTTTTAATATGTTAAATTAAAAGCACTATCTTTTCAATTTAAAATTTAAAAAAGAAACTTGTGTATTTACATTCTAGCTAAAATAATGAAGATAATATGAATGACCCACAGGGTTCAGTTTCTTTGGATTTGAGTTCGTTTTTTAACTATAAATACAAACAGGAAAAAGCCTACGGCTTTTTCTTCTTTTAAGAAGTAAGAGACGAAACTCAAACAATCAAGTAGCTAACTAAGTCCAATGTATGGAATGGTTTGTTATTTCAGTGATTTACTAACCTATAATATAGTTAAGTGGCCTATATAATTTAGTATAGGCAAGAGGTCGTTCTTTATTAATCTAAGCTATTTACTGGAGTTTTTAGCTATTACATAACTTAGTATTGTACGTTATCGTCTCTTGCTAACTTGTTAGCTACTGCTGCAATCTGGATATGCTAGGTTGCTACCTATCACTGCAACTTGGAGAACCATGACTACGAGACGTTCTTATCTCTTACTAGTTTGCAGCAACCCTTAGAAATATCATATATAAATTACTATGGGCTAGAGTTCGTTCTTTACTGTTAATTAGCCCCAGTAATTTCCTTTTAAATAAGCTATTGAACAACTCTCTACTATGTTCCAGTTCCAAGCTATCTGTGGAAGAAAAAAAGAAAAGGATGCCGTTATTTAGGCAGAATGCTGTTGTAGCTGCCATTTTCTTGATTTTCAAGCCAATATGTTTCCCTTGTTGTTCAATCCAAGGGACAGAAAGCTTCCTATATAGGGGTTTCAGACAAGGTGGTTCTAATCGTGTACTTTTTATTTTGATCTGATTATATTTTCATGAGTTATGGGTTGTTGTATTTCTTAACAGTGGACGTGATCGTCTCTTACTAAGATGCTAGCTACCTCTGCAACCCAGGTTACTATGGGCGAGATACCGTACTTTACTGTAATAAACAACTCTCTACGATGTTCCAGTGCCAAGCTGTCTGTGGAATTACTAACCTATACTATAATTAAGTGGCGTATAAAATTTAGTATAGGCAAGAGATGGAAGAAAAAGCCATAGGCTTTTTCCTGTTTGTAATTATTATTATTATAATAAAGAACGACCTCTTGCCTATACTAAATTTTATACGCCACTTATCTGGGCTAGCAATATAATAAAGATCAAACTCTTCCCTATACTAACTTGCATACGCAACTTCACTATAGTTAAGATTACAGTATTTATATGAAATAACAAACCATTCCATACATTGGACTTAGTTAACTACTTGATTGTTTGAGTTTCGTCTCTTACTATTTAAAAGAAGAAAAAGCCGTAGGCTTTTTCCTGTTTGTATTTATAGTTAAAAAACGAACTCAAGTCCAAAGAAACTGAACACTGTGGTTCATTCATATTATCTTCATTATTTGAGCTAGAATGTAAATAAACAAGTTTCTTTTTTAAAATTTATACCTAAAGGATCGATCTGAAAATTAGTAAATGACAAACAACAGCATGTAATTGAATATCTTAGTTGCCTGATTTTCTGTGGTTTTTTAATTTAAAACACGAGACAGAGTATAGTTGAAAACAAAGGTGGAAAGGTGGAGATTATTTCTGCCTTTATGGGCTAAGGTTCGTTCTTTCATGTAAAACTAGCAAAACATTTTTTAAGCCTGATGAAGATTTAACTAATGTGTCAAAAGTAAGGTTGCAAGTCGACGATTTTGTTTTGGCCTTATTATAATTGGTATGGTGAAATAATAATATGTATATGGTTCTTAAATCATTCTTCTTTATGGTTCCATATGGTCTAGCGGCTAGGATAGTTAACTTTCACTTAACAGGCTCGGGTTCGATTCCCGGTGTGTGAAAACTCTATAATCTTCGAACATTTGAACCTTTTATAATTTATAATGATGTATAATATAAATACTGTAATCTTAACTATAGTGAAGTTGCGTATGCAAGTTAGTATAGGGAAGAGTTCGATCTTTATTATAAGACATCAAAAATGCAGTTTTTGGTGGAAAAATTTAATCTCTTTTAGAAATAATTTATTTTAGTTACAAAAGGTTTTTAACCCAATTAATTTCCTTTAAAATGAGCTATTGAACAACCCTCTACGATGTTCCAGTGCCAAGCTATCTTTGGAAAGAAAAAAAGAAAGAAAAAAATATCCCGTTTAGGCAGAATGTTGTAGTAGCTGCCACTTTTCTTGATTTTCAAGCCAATATATTTCCCTTGCTGTTCAAGCCAAGCGACAGAAAGTTTCCTATACAGGGGTTTCAAATAAGGCGGTTCTAATGGTCTACTTTTTGTTTTGATCTGATTCCTCTGGTAGAAAATATGGGTTTTTATATTTCTTAACATTGGACGTGATCGTCTCTTACTAGGTTGCTAGCTACCGCTGCAACCCGGATTATATTTCTTAACATTGGACGTGATCGTCTCTTACTAGGTTGCTAGCTACCGCTGCAACCCGGATACTATGAAACTCGTTACCACGAGCTGTTTGATAAATGACACCATTTATGATTGATCATTTATGTAATGGTTATAATAACTTTATATTAGTTCTTTATTATAATACTATGGGTTACAGTTCGTTCCTTATTATAACTAGCTACCGCTGCAACCCGGACTATACTATAGTTAAGTGGCCTATAAAATTTAGTATAGGCAAGAGGTCGTTCTTTATTACACGTCATAACTCTAATATAAAACTATGATGACGTTCATTATTTATCTAGTAGGGTTTCAGACAAGGTATTTCTAATGATGTACTTTTGTTTTGATCTGACTCTATTTTTAGGAGTTTTGGGTTTTTATATTTCTTAGCATTGGACTGATCGTCTCTTACTAGGTTGCTAGCTACTGCTGCAACCCAAATTCACATATATATTTATTTATGAGAGGCAGCCTGGCCGAGTGGTCCAAGGCACTGGTGTTAGCCACCAGTCTCTTCAGAGGCGTGGGTTCAATTCTTACCGCTGGTATACGATTATGTTTGAAAGACTGCAGTGTGAAAAGACATCAAAATGCAGTTTTTGGTAGAAAAATTTATTCTCTTTTAGAAATAATTTATTTTAGTTACTATAGATTTTTAACCCAATTAATTTCCTTTAAAATGAGCTATTGAACAACCCTCTACGATGTTCCAGTGCCAAGCTATCTCTGGATACAAAAGAAAAAAAAAGAAAAAAAGAAAAAAATATCCCGTTTAGGCAGAATGTTGTAGTAGCTGCCACTTTTCTTGATTTTCAAGCCAATATATTTCCCTTGCTGTTCAAGCCAAGGGACAGAAATTTTACTATGCAGGGGTTTCGGACAAGGCGGTTCTAATGGTGTACTTTTTGTTTTGATCTGACTCTTTTTTTAAGAACTATGGGTTTTTATATTTCTTAACATTGGACGTGATCGTCTCTTACTAGGTTGCTAGCTACCGCTGCAACCCGGAAACGCTCCTTGATCTTTTGTTTAGCCTGCTCAATTCTTGCTTCTCTGTAATGTTCATCATTACCATACCGTTCCTTGATCTTTTGTTTGGCTGTCTCAATTTTTGCATGTCTATAATCTTCATCATTGTGATAACACATCTTGCTGTTTTGTTTTGCTCTCTCAATTATTACTTCTCGATACGCCTGGTCGGTTGAATACCTTTGCTTTTTTCTTTTCAAGTTACTATCTCTGTTGTTTGTGTAGTACTCTTTCTTCAACTTGCGTATAGCCTGCTTTGATCTAACCATTATTCTAATCAAGAATGAAAGAATTTTCAGTTTTGACTTTCCTTATATACTAATTATGACGTCACTCTATTCACGTCATAACTCTAATATAAAACTATGATGACGTTCATTATTTATCTAGTAGGGTTTCAGACAAGGTATTTCTAATGATGTACTTTTGTTTTGATCTGACTCTATTTTTAGGAGTTTTGGGTTTTTATATTTCTTAGCATTGGACTGATCGTCTCTTACTAGGTTGCTAGCTACTGCTGCAACCCAAATTCACATATATATTTATTTATGAGAGGCAGCCTGGCCGAGTGGTCCAAGGCACTGGTGTTAGCCACCAGTCTCTTCAGAGGCGTGGGTTCAATTCTTACCGCTGGTATACGATTATGTTTGAAAGACTGCAGTGTGAAAAGACATCAAAATGCAGTTTTTGGTGGAAAAATTTATTCTCTTTTAGAAATAATTTATTTTAGTTACTATAGATTTTTAACCCAATTAATTTCCTTTAAAATGAGCTATTGAACAACCCTCTACGATGTTCCAGTGCCAAGCTATCTCTGGATACAAAAGAAAAAAAAAAGAAAAAAAGAAAAAAAAATATCCCGTTTAGGCAGAATGTTGTAGTAGCTGCCACTTTTCTTGATTTTCAAGCCAATATATTTCCCTTGCTGTTCAAGCCAAGGGACAGAAATTTTACTATGCAGGGGTTTCGGACAAGGCGGTTCTAATGGTGTACTTTTTGTTTTGATCTGACTCTTTTTTTAAGAACTATGGGTTTTTATATTTCTTAACATTGGACGTGATCGTCTCTTACTAGGTTGCTAGCTACCGCTGCAACCCGGACTCTATTCACGTCATAACTCTAATATAAAACTATGATGACGTTCATTATTTATCTAGTAGGGTTTCAGACAAGGTATTTCTAATGATGTACTTTTGTTTTGATCTGACTCTATTTTTAGGAGTTTTGGGTTTTTATATTTCTTAGCATTGGACTGATCGTCTCTTACTAGGTTGCTAGCTACTGCTGCAACCCAAATTCACATATATATTTATTTATGAGAGGCAGCCTGGCCGAGTGGTCCAAGGCACTGGTGTTAGCCGCCAGTCTCTTCAGAGGCGTGGGTTCAATTCTTACCGCTGGTATACGATTATGTTTGAAAGACTGCAGTGTGAAAAGAGATCAAAATGCAGTTTTTGGTGGAAAAATTTATTCTCTTTTATAAATAATTTATTTTAGTTACTATAGATTTTTAACCCAATTAATTTACTTTAAAATGAGCTATTGAACAACCCTCTACGATGTTCCAGTGCCATGCTATCTCTGTATACAAAAGAAAAAAAAAAGAAAAAAAGAAAAAAATATCCCGTTTAGGCAGAATGTTGTAGTAGCTGCCACTTTTCTTGATTTTCAAGCCAATATATTTCCCTTGCTGTTCAAGCCAAGGGACAGAAATTTTACTATGCAGGGGTTTCGGACAAGGCGGTTCTAATGGTGTACTTTTTGTTTTGATCTGACTCTTTTTTTAAGAACTATGGGTTTTTATATTTCTTAACATTGGACGTGATCGTCTCTTACTAGGTTGCTAGCTACCGCTGCAACCCGGATAAACTTCGGAGG
Source organism: Artemia sp. Qi Xiang Cuo (assembly GCF_049724085.1). Classification (NCBI taxonomy): domain Eukaryota; kingdom Metazoa; phylum Arthropoda; class Branchiopoda; order Anostraca; family Artemiidae; genus Artemia; species Artemia sp. Qi Xiang Cuo. The sequence continues at coordinate 151,846 of NW_028300357.1, forward strand.
CGTGGGTTCAAATCTTACCGCTGGTATACGATTATGTTTGAAAGACTGCAGTGTGAAAAGACATCAAAAATGCAGTTTTTGGTGGAAAAATTTATCCTGTTTTAGAAATAATTTATTGTAGTTACTATAGATTTTTAACCCAATTAATTTCCTTTAAAATGAGCCATTGAACAACTCTCTACGATGTTCCAGTGCCAAGCTATCTCTGGAAAAGAAGAAAAAAAGAAAATATCCCGTTTAGGCAGAATGTTGTAGTAGTCTGCCACTTTTCTTGATTTTCAAGCCAATATATTTCCCTTGCTGTTCAAGCCAAAGGGCGGTAAGTTTCTTTTCAAGGGGTTTCGGACAAGGCGGTTCTAATGGTTTACTATTCAATTTGATCTGACTCCTTTTTTAGGAACTATGGGTTTTTACATTTCTTAACATTGGACGTGATCGTCTCTTACTAGGTTGCTAGCTACCGCTGCAACCCGGATTATAATAACTTTATATTCGTTCTTATTATAACACGCATCAAAAACCTAACAAAAATAAAACTAATTTAAAATTTTCAGGTATTTTTAGTTTAAATTACAAGGTTAAACTTGTTGCTCAGATACCATAGATATTTTTGCAGTTTATAACTTTACCGATTCTGAATTAAAACTAAAATAAAATTAAAATTGATTTTTTCAATTTTAACAAAATCACTCATTATGTTTATTATACTATTCAGTTCGTTACCACGAACTGTTTGGTTAGTATCAAAATTCCGTTTTTTAAAGCTTCAGTTACTCTTGAGACGATTCGCTCTTACTATACAGTTCTTTACCACGGACTAATAATATGCATATGGCTCTTAAATCATACTTCTTTATGGTCCCATATAGTCTAGTGGCTAGGATAGTTAACTTAAACTTAACAGGCCCGGGTTCGATTCCCGGCGTGGGAAAATTTTTAACTCTATAATCTTCGAACATTTGAACATTTTATAATTTATAATGATGTATAAAATAAATACTATAATCTTAACTATAGTGAAGTTGCCTATGCAAGTTAGTGTAGGGAAGAGTTCGATCTTTATTATACTACATAAACTGCAATTGCTCCTTCCAAAATTAATATACGAATTTTCTAAGAAGTACGCCTCCGTATATTCACTGTGTTGTCGAACATTTTCCATTGCATCTATAAACTGTTCCGCAGTTGCCAATCCATACCTTGGAAGCTTTTCGTTAAACTGACAACATTTCTTTTGGATATTGCCATGAAGCTTTGCCAAAGCATTTCTAGCCGACTTTTCAACAGCATCCGCTCTTTCAAAGAGAATTTTAATCTGTAATTTCGAATACTTTTCGTGATCCCGATAAAACATGCGTAAAATGTTTCTCAATTTACAAAGATCAGCCTGCATTTTTGCCATCTTCTTGTATTTCTGAATGTAATTTTTCCCTTTGTCCTTATGCGTTCTTCGGTACAACCTCGCAGAGAATTTAATTTTTTCATTATAGCTTTTGTCACCCCAGTATCTACCCATTATTCTGGTAGCAACTTTTTTCTTATGTTTGTTTCGGTAATCTATATCGTTATCATACCGTTCCTTGCTCTTTTGTTTCGCTGTCTCAATTTTCCCTTCTCGATACCCCTGATCCGTAAGATACCTCTGTTTTGCTCTGTCATATTTCATTTTCTTAAATCCTGGATCACAAGACATCTTAGTAGCAATCCTTACGCGTGCTCGAGCTTTATTGCGTTTGGTGGCATTTTTATCTCTTTTAAATAAACTTTTCTTATATTTCAGGATGTTAGCTTTATTTTTTGTGTAGTAAAGTTTTCTATTAGTAGAAATTTGGATTGTTCTATTTTGATATTGTTTTTGGTTATTCTTTCTTTTTTTCCACTCGCGTGAGACCATATTTTTTCAAGATTTAAAATTATTAAGCACACAAAATCCCGTGTCGAGTATCTAAAACCTAGCATAAAACAAAACTAATTTTAAAATTTTCAGGTATTTATCTTGTTTGAATTACAAAATTAGTATTATTGGTTAGACACCATAAATATTTTTGCAGTTTAAATAATAAGTTTAGTGATTCTGGACTGAAAACTAAAATATTTGCAATTATGAGACAATATTATGGAGATTTGTACTTTACGGGTTACAGGATACAATAATAATTTTGAACTGAGATGAAAAAAAAATTTCTTCCAGGAGACAAAAAGCAAAACTAATTTTAGAATTTTCATGTATTTTTGTTGCTTAAATTAAAAAATTACTATTACTGATTAGGCATCATAAATATTTTTGCAGTTTACATAATAATTTTAGCGATTAAGCCAAAAAAGAAAATTTTGGTTCCAGGAGTTTCGGTTACTATTGAGACAAGTAGCTATTATTACTATAGAGTTCATTACATGGACTGTTTTATTGCTTCAAAATTCAAATATCTTTGAAAAGACTGCAGTATGAAAATACATCAAAAATGCAATTTTTTTGACAAAATTGATTCTACTTTAAAAAGTATTTTATTTTTAAATACAAAAGTGACTAGATGTTGCAATTTCCTTTAAAATGAGCTATTATACAGCTCTCTATGATTTTCCAGTGCCCAGCTAGCTGAGCAGAAAGAAAAAGCGGAAAGAAAAAAATATCCCGTTTGTGGAGAATAACGTGGTAAAAGTCAATTTTCTTGATTTTCAAGCCAATATATTTTCTTTGTTATTCAAGCCAAAGGGAGGTAAGTTTCCTTTATAGAGGATTCGGACAAGGCGGTTCTAATGGTGTACTTTTTGTTTTGATCTGACTCTTTTTTTAGGAGTTGGGGGGTTTTATATTTCTTGACATTGGAGGTGATCGTCTCTTACTAGGTTGCTAGCTACCGCTGCAACCCGGATTCTTTGAAATAGTAAGAGACGAACCTCAAACAATCAAGTAGCTAACTAATTGCAATGTATGCAATTTTTAATGTAACTATACAGGGATTTTGGACAAGGCAGTTCTTAGGGTTTACTTTTTGTTTTGATCTGACTCTTTTTTGGAGTCAGATGGGTTTTTATATATCTTATGGAGCTATGGGTTTTTATATTTCTTAACATTGGACGCGATCGTCTCTTACTAGGTTGCTAGCTACCACTGCAACACGGATTTAAGTGAGAGTTCCTTTTTTCTATTATAATACGGTGCAACCCGGATCTTCAGTTACTACGGGCTACAGATCGGTCTTTACTGTAATTTTTCTTTTCAAGTTACTATCTCTGTTGTTTGTGTAGTACTCTTTCTTCAACTTGCGTATAGCCTGCTTTGATCTAACCATTATTCTAATCAAGAATGAGAGAATTTTCAGTTTTGACTTTCCTTATATACTAATTATGACGTCACTCTATTCACGTCATAACTCTAATATAAAACTATGATGACGTTCATTATTTATCTAGTAGGGTTTCAGACAAGGTAGTTCTAATGATGTACTTTTGTTTTGATCTGACTCTATTTTTAGGAGTTTTGGGTTTTTATATTTCTTAGCATTGGACGTGATCGTCTCTTACTAGGTTGCTAGCTACCGCTGCAACCCAAATTCACATATATATTTATTTATGAGAGGCAGCCTGGCCGAGTGGTCCAAGGCACTGGTGTTAGCCATCAGTCTCTTCAGAGGCGTGGGTTCAATTCTTACCGCTGGTATACGATTATGTTTGAAAGACTGCAGTGTGAAAAGACATCGAAAATGCAGTTTTTGGTGGAAAAATTTATTCTCTATTAGAAATAATTTATTTTAGTTACTAAAGATTTTTAACCCAATTAATTTCCTTTAAAATGAGCTATTGAACAACCCTCTACGATGTTCCAGTGCCAAGCTATCTCTGGATACAAAAGAGAAAAAAAAAAGAAAGAAAGAAAAAAATATCCCGTTTAGGCAGAATGTTGTAGTAGCTGCCACTTTTCTTGATTTTCAAGTCTAACTATATTTCCCTTGCTGTTCAAGCCAAGGGACAGAAATTTTACTATGCAGGTGGTTTCGGACAAGGCGGTTCTAATGGTGTACTTTTTGTTTTGATCTGACTCTTCTTTTTTAAGAACTATGGGTTTTATATGATTTCTTAACATTGGACGTGATCAGTCTCCTTACTAGGTTGCTAGCTACCGCTGCAACCCGGATCCATAACCTAACAAAAAGTAAAACTAATTTTTAAATTTTTAGGTATTTTATTAGTTTGAATGAAAAGATTAAAATTATTGCTCAGATATCAAAAATATTTTTGCAGTTTACATAATAACTTTAGCGATTCTAAACTGAAAAACTAACTCAGTCCAATATATGCAATGGTGTGCTTTTCTAATGATCGTCCTTTAATATAAATCTTACTAGGTTGCTAGCTACCGCTGCAACACCGGATTTGATCTTTACTATAACAGTATGAAAAGACATCAAAAATGCAGTTTTTAGTGAAAAAATTTATTCTCTTTTATAAATAATTTATTTTAGTCACAAAAGAGTTTTAACTCAATTAATTTCATTTAAAATGAGCCATTGAACAACTCTCTACGATGTTCCAGTGCCAAGCTATCTGTGGAAAAGAAGAAAAAAAGAAAAAAAGAAAAAAATATGCTGTTTAGGCAGAATGTTGTAGTAGCTGCCACTTTTCTTGATTTTCAAGCCAATATATTTCCCTTGCTGTTCAAGCCAAATGACAGAAACTTTCCTATACAGGGTTTCCGGACAAGGCGGTTCTAATGGTGTACTTTTGTTTTGATCTGAATCCTTTTTTAGGAGCTATGGGTATTTTTATTTCTTAACATTGGACGTGATCGTCTCTTACTAGGTTGCTAGCTACCGCTGCAACCCGGATACTCGCTGTAACCCTGATAACAAACAGGAAAATATTACTAAACAGGAAAAAGCCTTCGGCTTTTATCTTCTTTGAAATAGTAAGTAGACGAACTCTCAAACGATCAAGTAGCTCAACTAAGTCCAATGCATGCAATAACTTTTCATTCCAATGATCTTCTTTTAATGTAACATATCAGTTACTATGGGAGAGAGATCATTCTTTACTGTAATTAACCCAATTAATTTCCTTCAAAATGAGCCATTGAACAACTCTCTACGATGTTCCAGTGCCAAGCTCATCTGTGGAAAAGAAAGAACAAAAAGAAAAAAAAATATCCCGTATTAGAGCAGAACGTTGTAGTAGCTGCCACTTTTCTTGATTTTCAAGCCAATATATTTCCCTTGCTGTTCAAGACAAGGGACTGAAAGTTTCCTATACAGGGGTTTCCGACAAGGCGGTTCTATGGGTGTACTTTTTGTTTTGATCTTACTCCTTTTTTAGGAACTATGGTTTTTTATATTTCTTAACATTGGACGTGATCGTCTCTTACTAGGTTGCTAGCTACCGCTGCAAACCGGATGATGTGTCAGAAGTAAGGTTGCAAGTCGACGATTTTGTTTTGGCCTTATTATAATTGGTGTGGTGAAATAATAATATGCATATGGTTCTTAAATCATACTTCTTTATTGTCCCATTTGGTCTAGTGGCTAGGATAGTTAACTTTCATTTAGGAGGACCGGGTTCGATTCCCGGTGCGGGAAAATTTTTAACTCTATAATCTTCGAACATTCGAACCTTTTATAATTTATAATGATGTATAATATAAATACTGTAATCTTCACTATAGTGAAGTTGCCTATGCAAGTTAGTATAGGGAAGAGTTCGATCTTTATTATAATCTCTTTTAGAAATAATTTATTTTAGTTACTATAGATTTTTAACTTAATTAATTTCCTTTAAAATGAGCTATTGAACAACTCTCTACGATGTTCCAGTGCCAAGCTATCTCTGGAAAAGAAGAACAAAAGAAAAAAAAAGAAAAAAATATCCCGTTTAGGCAGAATGTTGTAGTAGCTGCCACTTTTCTTGATTTTCAAGCTCAATATATTTCACTTGCTGTTCAAGCCAAGGGACAGAAAGTTTCCTATACAGGGGTTTCCGGACAAGGCGGTTCTAATGGTGTACTTTTTGTTTTGATCTGACTCCTCTGTTAGGAACTATGGGTTTTTGTATTTCTTAACATTGGACGTTATCGTCTCTTACTAGGTTGCTAGCTACCGCTGCAACCCGGTTTTTTATATTTCTTAACATTGGACTTGATCGTCTCTTACTTGGTTGCTAGCTACCGCTGCAACCCGGATAACCTTTACTATAGTAAAGTGGCCTATGAGATTTAGTATAGGCAAGAGATCGTTCTTTACTATAATTCTAATGATGTACTTTTGTTTTGATCTGACTCTATTTTTAGGAGTTTTGGGTTTTTATATTTCTTAGCATTGGACTGATCGTCTCTTACTAGGTTGCTAGCTACTGCTGCAACCCAAATTCACATATATATTTATTTATGAGAGGCAGCCTGGCCGAGTGGTCCAAGGCACTGGTGTTAGCCACCAGTCTCTTCAGAGGCGTGGGTTCAATTCTTACCGCTGGTATACGATTATGTTTGAAAGACTGCAGTGTGATAAGATATCAAAATGCAGTTTTTGGTGGAAAAATTTATTCTCTTTTAGAAATAATTTATTTTAGTTACTATAGATTTTTAACCCAATTAATTTCCTTTAAAATGAGCTATTGAACAACCCTCTACGATGTTCCAGTGCCAAGCTATCTCTGGATACAAAAGAAAAAAAAAAGAAAAAAGAAAAAAATATCCCGTTTAGGCAGAATGTTGTAGTAGCTGCCACTTTTCTTGATTTTCAAGCCAATATATTTCCCTTGCTGTTCAAGCCAAGGGACAGAAATTTTACTATGCAGGGGTTTCGGACAAGGCGGTTCTAATGGTGTACTTTTTGTTTTGATCTGACTCTTCTTTTTAAGAACTATGGGTTTTTATATTTCTTAACATTGGACGTGATCGTCTCTTACTAGGTTGCTAGCTACCGCAGCAACCCGGATTTATAACGATGTATAATATAAATACTGTAATCTTAACTATAGTGAAGTTACGTATGCAAGTTAGTATAGGGAAGAGTTCGATCTTTATTATAAAAATTTAGTATAGGCAAGAGGTCGTTCTTTATTATAACAAAAAAAGAAAAAAAAAAGAAAAAAAGAAAAAAATATCCCGTTTAGGCAGAATGTTGTAGTAGCTGCCACTTTTCTTGATTTTCAAGCCAATATATTTCCCTTGCTGTTCAAGCCAAGGGACAGAAATTTTACTATGCAGGGGTTTCGGACAAGGCGGTTCTAATGGTGTACTTTTTGTTTTGATCTGACTCTTTTTTTTAAGAACTATGGGTTTTTATATTTCTTAACATTGGACGTGATCGTCTCTACTAGGTTGCTAGCTACCGCTGCAACCCGGATACAGTAACAATTGAATCCTGATTATAACTTACTAGGTTGCTAGCTACCGCTGCAACCCGGATTAACATTGGACGTGATCGTCTCTTACTAGGTTGCTAGCTACCGCTGCAACCCGGATTAATATTAAGCCCGGATTAAAAAATTATTATCATATCTTATATGTAAATTTTATTTTAAAAGTCTTCGATAGTCTAATGGTAAGCATGCCCACTTGTTACCTGAGAGAAGGGGGTTTCGATTCCCCGTCGGGGAGAACTTTTAATATGTTAAATTAAAAGCACTATCTTTTCAATTTAAAATTTAAAAAAGAAACTTGTGTATTTACATTCTAGCTAAAATAATGAAGATAATATGAATGACCCACAGGGTTCAGTTTCTTTGGATTTGAGTTCGTTTTTTAACTATAAATACAAACAGGAAAAAGCCTACGGCTTTTTCTTCTTTTAAGAAGTAAGAGACGAAACTCAAACAATCAAGTAGCTAACTAAGTCCAATGTATGGAATGGTTTGTTATTTCAGTGATTTACTAACCTATACTATAGTTAAGTGGCCTATATAATTTAGTATAGGCAAGAGGTCGTTCTTTATTAATCTAAGCTATTTACTGGAGTTTTTAGCTATTACATAACTTAGTATTGTACGTTATCGTCTCTTGCTAACTTGCTAGCTACTGCTGCAATCTGGATATGCTAGGTTGCTACCTATCACTGCAACTTGGAGAACCATGACTACGAGACGTTCTTATCTCTTACTAGTTTGCAGCAACCCTTAGAAATATCATATATAAATTACTATGGGCTAGAGTTCGTTCTTTACTGTTA